>NC_021163.2:25735958-25741357 GCF_000331145.2 Cicer arietinum | reverse complement strand
AAACCAGTTTCAAAAAACACTAAAGATTCTTCTCATTCTAAAAATGATCATTCTGAGAAATTATTTAACAGTAAGAAACCAGATTTTAAAGCTGACTCCTCAGGACCCAAAATCAAGTGGGTACCTAAGAATGATATAACACATTATGCAGGATGGATCTCAAGATGTCAAGAAAAGGCCATGGTTCTTGGACAGTGGCTGTTCAAGACATATGACGGGTGACAAGAACTGTTTCATGTCATTTATCAAAAAAGATGGAGGGTCCGTAACATTTGGAAACAATGATCAAGCTAAAATCAAAGGAAAAGGAACCATAGGTAAAATAAATTCTGCCAAAATCAATGATGTTCAATATGTTGAAGGATTAAAACATAATCTTCTTAGCATTAGTCAACTCTGTGACAATGGTTTTGAAGTTGTTTTTAAACCAAACATATGTGAAGTGAGAATGGCAAATTCTGGAGAAATCATATTTTCTGCATCCAGAAAGAAAAATCTTTATATTTTATACATTGAAGAATTACCAGTTGAATCTTGCCTCATGTCCATAAATAAAGACAAATGGATATGGCATAAGAGAACTGGACATTTGAGTATGAAAACAATTTCAAAACTTTCAGATTTAGATCTTGTTAGAGGACTTCCTAAAATAAGTTTTGAAAAAGATAAGATTTGTGAAGCTTGTGCAAAAGGAAAACAAGTAAAAACCAGCTTTCATTCAAAAGGATTTATATCAACTAAAAAACCTCTTGAATTACTTCACATTGATCTTTTTGGTCCCATCAAAACCACTAGTTTGGGAGGTATGAAATATGGATTTGTCATTGTTGATGATTATTCTAGATATACATGGGTGTTGTTTTTAAAACAAAAAGATGAAGCTTTTGATTCCTTCAAAATTTTTTGTAAAAAGGTTCAAAATTATCAATGTAAGAAGTGATCATGGTGGTGAATTCATTAATGCATCCTTCAAAAACTTTTTTGATGAACTTGGCATCTCTCATAATTTATCTTGTGCAAGAACTCCACAACAAAATGGAGTTGTTGAAAGAAAAAATAGAACATTACAAGAGATGACAAGAACAATCTTGGAAGAGTCAAATGTGGAAAAGTATTTTTGGGCTTAAGCGATTAATACCTCATGCTATATTTTAAATCGTGTTTCAATCAGAAAAATAATAAATAAAACACCTTATGAAATTTGGAAAAATAGAAAACCAAATATTTCATACTTTCACATTTTTTGTTGTTATTGTTACATCTTAAACAACAAAGATAACTTGGGAAAATTTGATGCAAAATCGGACAAAGCTATATTCCTAGGATATTCAACTGAATCTAAGGGATATCGCGTGTTTAATTTAAGAAACAAAACTGTTGAAATCAGTATACACATTTTATTTGATGAATTTGATGATCTCGATTTAAAAAAGAAAGATGAAGAGGAAGAAGATCAATCTGGGCAAACACAGCAGATCGATCTTCAGGAAAACAAGATTGATGAACAATCTCCTTTTCCAAATCCTCCTAGAAGCTGGAAACTAATAAGTGATCATCCTCCAAATCAAATCATTGGTGATACAGCTGATGGCATTAGAACAAGAATGTCATTTAGAGATGATGCAAACAGCAACATGGCAATGATATCTCAAGTAGAGCCAAAATCCATTAAAGAAGCAATAATTGATCAATCTTGGATTGATGCAATGAAAGAAGAACTTCTTCAATTTGAGAAAAATGAGGTATGGACTCTTGTTCCAAATCCACAAGATCAAACAATAATTGGAACACGGTGGGTTTTTAGAAATAAGCTGGACGAAGAAGGAAAAGTTATAAGAAACAAAGCAAGGTTAGTTGCTCAAGGTTACAATCAACAAGAAGGAATAGATTATGATGAAACTTTTGCTCCAGTTGCAAGGTTAGAAGCCATAAGAATTCTTCTTGCATATGCATCACATAAAAATATCAAACTTTTTCAAATGGATGTTAAAAGTGCATTTTTAAATGGTTTCTTAAACGAACAAGTTTATGTTCGTCAACCTCCAGGTTTTGAAAATCAACAGAAACTAGATCATGTTTTTAAACTCACAAAAGCCTTATATGGTTTAAAACAAGCTCCTAGAGCTTGGTATGAAAGATTGAGTTCATTTCTAATAAAAAAATAATTTTTCCCGCGGAAACATTGACACAACACTTTTTAAGAAAACAAGTAAAAATGATTTACTCATCGTTCAAGTGTATGTTGATGACATTATTTTTGGTTCAACAAATGAAAAAATGTGTGAAGATTTTTCACAACTCATGCAAAGTGAATTTGAAATGAGTATGATGGGCGAATTGAGATATTTTCTTGGGTTACAAATAAAACAACATAAAAATGGAATTTTCATTTGTCAAGAAAAAATATATCAAAGATCTTTTAAAAAAATACAAAATGAGTGAAGCCAAGATTATGTCCACTCCCATGCATCCATCATCTTCATTAGATAAAGATGAAAATGGACAATCAATATCTGAAAAAGAATATAGAGGTATGATAGGATCTTTACTTTATTTAACTGCAAGTAGACTTGACATTGTTTTCGCAATAGGATTATGTGCTAGATTTCAATCCTCGCCAAAAGAATCTCATTTAACAGCAGTCAAAAGAATTTTTCGCTATCTCGTAGGTACTACTGATCTTGGCCTTTGGTATGGCAAAGGTTCTCATTTTGATTTTGTAGCTTACTGCGATGCTGACTATGCTGGTGATAAAATGGAAAGAAAAAGCACAAGTGGTGCATGTCAGTTCCTAGGGGAAGCATTGATAAGTTGGTCATGTAGGAAGCAAAACACAATTGCTCTATCAACTACTGAAGCTGAATATGTCTCAGCTGCAAACTGTTGCTCTCAAGTATTATGGATCAAAAATCAACTTGAAGATTATTCAGTTAGGTACTCCCATATTCCAATATATTGTGATAATACTAGTGCTATTAATTTATCTAAGAATCCTATTCAACATTCAAGGTCAAAACATATTGAAATAAAGCACCATTTTATTAGGGATCATGTGAGTAAAAAGGAAATTGAATTAATTTTTGTTGATACAAATAATCAGTTAGCTGACATTTTTACAAAACCCCTTGTTGAAGAAACTTTTAATTCCATCAAAAAACGTTTAAATATCATGCAAAATCCTGGTCAGGTTTGTTAAAAACACCAACCAGACCATTCTGGTCATAACGAAGATCGATCTTCGTTTTTGCTTAAACACTCAAGATTGATCCTCGTTCCTCATCATCACTAACTGCTAAAATTCCTCTTTTTACTGAAATGACTGTTATTTTTCTAAAAAGTAACGGCTACTCATTATCTGCCTAGCTACATGCTTTCTCTTTCCTCCTTCCCAATGCTCAACTACCCCATCCAATCAATCCCACGCGTGGCACTTCATCCTCTTCTTAATCAACTGCACTCTAAGCAAAACGGTCATCCTTTTTCTATTTCACTATTCAATTTCTCTTCTCTCTCAGAACCCATCAATCTTCCTTTCCCTTCATCAATCTTCTGTTCAAAAAAAAAAAATGGCTCGAACCAAAACCAGGGCTCACAAAAATCAAACATCACCACTACCATCATCATCCTCCTCACCTCCAGTCCATTCACCATCCCCGATTCGTTCTCCATCCCCTCCACCCAAACCAACACCTCCTCATTCACCCTCTGACAACACATTTTCAGACTACCTATCTTCTTCCCCAGAACTCTATCCTCAACCTCTTTCAACTCAGTTTCCTCCCTTATATCAATGTCCCACCCCTTCTGTTTCTCAATGCCCACCCCATCTTTGCACCACTATGAACCCTAGCTCTAGCACAACATCTTCTCAACGAAGATCAATGCGCATACTAGCCGGCATTGGCACTTCGCACAAAAACCAAGTGGACAACACCATCTACATAATTTCTGATGATGAACCTTCATCACCTCCAACTCACCCTAATCCCCAAACGGCTCCTACACCACTGTCTCCACCTCTTTCAAAATCCCCAGAAATACCAAACCCTAACTCATCATCTCCAAAAACCTCTTCTAAACAGCCTTCACCAAAAACCACATCACAAAAACCTCTTCTAAACAGCCTTCACCAAAAACCTCCTCAGGAACGATCTTCCCCTCCTCCAGATCAATCTTCCCCTCCTCAGGATCGATCTTCTCCTCCTCAGGATCAATCTTCCCCTCCTCTGGAACGATCCTCTCCTCCACCAGAATGTTCTTCGCATCAGACTTCACCCCAAGCACGTTCTTCCACCAAGACAACCACCAAGGGTCCCACTGAACCAAACCCTAACTCCTTCCCTAAACACTCTTCTTCAAAAATCCTCATTCCACCTCTAATTTCTTCCAAACTCCAACAAGTCTTTTCTGAAAAATGGGCTCAACGCCCTATTGGTATTGGACGTGTTTTTGATTTTGCAAAACTACAACTTGAAGGGCTCCCCATACAGCATCATACTGATGACCTTGGGTGGACGAATTTTTTGAAAATTTCTGATTGCCATTATCCCCAAGTCATAAGAGCTTTTTATTGCAAAGCTGAGGTTTTTGAAGACAAATCTCTCATAATTTCAAACCTGAAAGGTATTGAAATTAGACTTGATCCTTTGATTCTGGCTGACATTTTGAACCTTCCTTCTGACGATGTCACAATCTATGGCAAAGATTGGTACCAGGCCTTAAACATTTCAAAAGATGAAGTGTTTTAGGAGCTCTTTATTGATGGATCCACAAGATACCTTTCTGCTGATTTGAAACCTCTGCCAAAAATTTTTAACAACATCAGCCAACATAACATATTCCCTCATTGTGGCAGTCACGAGTTCGTCTCTGATAATGGCGCTCTTGTCATATATCATCTTCTTCATTGCAAGAAGTTAAACCTGCCATATCTAATAATCCAACACATGATTGCTTCAATCAGAAAAGAGTATAAGCGCAATACTGTTCCTTATGGCATGGTGTTGTCAACAATTTTCCGGCATTTTGAGCTCCCACTTTCAACCGAATCCTCAGTTCTCAAAATTTCTAAATTCACCACCAAAAATTTATCTCATATGAAACAGCTTCCCACCGTTCCACCCTCACCACAACCTCTTTTCACACCATCATCAAGCAAACGTAAACGAACTGAACAAATCTCTATTGAACACTACATGATTGAATCTCAAGAACGTTCTTCACCTCCCCTACATACTGAAGAACGTTCCTTATTTCCCGACGTTTCCCCACACTTCAATCCTGCCACTTCCACATTTCCATCATTCACACATCTATCTTCCCAAGACCACTTATGTCCCACACTATCTGCCCAAAACATTTCAAAAATGTCTCCTGCATTTCTCTCACCTCAGAAAACT
>NC_021163.2:25705219-25735226 GCF_000331145.2 Cicer arietinum | reverse complement strand
GTTAAACCTGCCATATCTAATAATCCAACACATGATTGCTTCAATCAGAAAAGAGTATAAGCGCAATACTGTTCCTTATGGCATGGTGTTGTCAACAATTTTCCGGCATTTTGAGCTCCCACTTTCAACCGAATCCTCAGTTCTCAAAATTTCTAAATTCACCACCAAAAATTTATCTCATATGAAACAGCTTCCCACCGTTCCACCCTCACCACAACCTCTTTTCACACCATCATCAAGCAAACGTAAACGAACTGAACAAATCTCTATTGAACACTACATGATTGAATCTCAAGAACGTTCTTCACCTCCCCTACATACTGAAGAACGTTCCTTATTTCCCGACGTTTCCCCACACTTCAATCCTGCCACTTCCACATTTCCATCATTCACACATCTATCTTCCCAAGACCACTTATGTCCCACACTATCTGCCCAAAACATTTCAAAAATGTCTCCTGCATTTCTCTCACCTCAGAAAACTGCCTCTTCTTCTCTCTTTGGAATAAGCCAATTCTTGGCTTTTCCTGATTTAGATACCATTGGTCCCTCTATTCCTCATCCACATCACTCAGCTTCCACATCTGTTCCTCCAATCAACACCACCTTTGCTACTTTATCTACCTTCTGTACATCTGCTGCTCCCTCTAACAGTACTCCCATGGATACTCAACAACGTCCCTCAAAAAAGACAAAACTGGACAAGGAGTCATCACGGGCTTACAAGAATATTCCCAAAATTTTTTATGCTCTACAAACTATCATTGCGCGCCAGGCCCATCAAGATAAGGAACATGCAATTTTGCGTGACTGGATGGCAAATCAGCTTGCCCCAAAGCTTGGTCTTGAACCACCTATGTTGAATCCTCCTCCAGCATTTCCAGCCATCCCTCAATCTTCCTTGTCTCCGTCCTCTGAAGGGTCTTCCCCGTCTCTGTCATTTTAAGTCATGCTTTAGTTTGATTCTCCAAAACCTTTTTGTTGTGAAAGGGGGGGAAATTACCTTAGATTTTAAATTTTAATCTGCCTATAATTAATTGTATTTTTTTGTTTTTGAACCAAATTGTAATGATCAACAGATCCTCTTTTTTTGTAACATGAATGAAATATCATTATTTGGTTCAAATGACTAAGCACATGTTGAGGGAGAGTTTTTTGATTAAAAACCTTCGGGGTTATTATTAGAATCAAATTAAAAATCTAAATTAACATGTTTTGTCATCATCAAAAAGGGGGAGATTGTTAAGACAAAATCTCAATTAAACGTTTTGATGATAATAAAACAAAAGATTAATTAAAGATTATTAATCATGATTCTAAATGCTTTAATATTTAACATGTGCATTTGAGTGTGTTAAAACAAGATAGGAATCAAACATCACAAATCAGATCAAAGAAAGCAATTCTAGAAAATGCAGATTGATCTTGAAGCAGTTATGGAAAACGTAGATTGATCTTGAAGCAGTTCTGGAAAACGAAGATCAATCCTGGAAACAATATTCATCTTATACTCTCATATAGAATCAACAAAAGATCAATCCAAGTCACATTTGTTCCAGAATTTGAAAAATCAAAGGCATGCTTCAATAAAGGCATATCACAAAGATCATTCTTCTTATAAAGCAAATGCAAGTACAAGACTACAAGTAGCAAAGTACACTACTGATTTGAACTATTCTAAAGCCTGCACACGTAACAGAAAAGCATGTACTCAAGGCTGACATACTGACACAAATCACAGAAGTACAAGGTTAGTTCATCACAAACCAGAAGATCAATCCTGGATTGATCTTGTGATGCAGCAGATCAATCTTGCATTTGGCAGAATTTATCCAACAACTCTTTTATGACAGCTGGTCCCTTTCCAACGGCCACATGAGCTGTCCTAAGCCTTCTTGGAGTCTATAAATGCAGCTTCAAGTTGAAGAACAAAATACAACAATCAGCACCAAACAAAAGATCAATCTTTTCAATCATACTCAAGTGTCTCAAAATATTTCTTATAGTTTGCTGTTTTATTTTAATCTTTGTGTTGTAATCATTTACAACTGATGTCTATTTATAGAATATATTTCTCAAACAAGAGTTGAGTAAATATCTAGATTCTAAATAGTCTCAAATCCATCACTTTGTAACTCAAGGTTGTTTTGTCAAATCTTGAGTAAATTGCCAAAATCCTTTTATGTTTTGAAAGGTAACTTTTTAAAACCTTTCCAAATCAGTAAGGTAGAAAGAAGAAATCCTTTCTAGATATAAGGGTAGGAATTGTGTAAAGATCAAAGAATGATCTGTGATAAAAGTGTAACCACCAAGAACAATCTTTACTTTGAGCACATAGTCGAAATCTCACTCTTGTGAGGACTGGACGTAACCCGTGTTTGGGTGAACCAGGATAAAATATCTGTGTAATCTCTCTATCTCTATCCTTGTTTATTTTATGCTAAAACAAATCATATTTTGATAAAATTGATTTTACTGTTTTGAAGCAAACCAAGATTGATCTTTAACAAAGCCAAGATCAATCTTCATTATTGCCAAGATCAATTTTGGGTTGAAATCTTATTTTTAAAAACAGAATTTTTTAAAAAGGGACAATTATAATTCAAGCCCCCCTTCCTTATAATTCAAACCCCCCTTCCTTATAACCCGTCTTTTTGGTGGTCGTACTTATTTCATTATGGGATGATTGTATCTATAACTTAGATTGTTAGTTGACTTTGGTTTGGTGGGTCCATGTTCCATTTTTTGATGTGACCATGGGGGATAGCATTCTTGGAGCAGTGCTTTTGTGCAGGTGTTTGCCGAGAATACTTTAGGGGTATGAGCGATGTCAGATAGGTCTCATAGTCACAATAACAGACCAACAAAAAAAAGATGTAGATGAAGCTTGAATATATAGGATGAAACACACACACACTAAACAATTCCATTAAGAAGATTTATGATAGAGAATACATTGGATTCTCAATAAATCCAAATACAACATTTATTAACATAAAAAACTATGTATCTTATTATTTGTTTTTGGTTCCAAGTAAAGCAAGCGAACCACATTGATGTAAAAATCAAACATGGTCCTAATTTTTTTATATATCAATCGCAAGAATGACATATACCATAATCTTTACTCGTAACATATATATCATACCAATGTAACTCCTCATCATTCCATCGAAAACCACAATAGAATCACACGTTTCTAATAACGTTAATATTAAAATGCCACCCAAAACTTTCACCATGATGAAGAAGATGAGCTCCAAGATCATCATCTCTAGATTTTCTAGATTTACAATGAATGGTTAAGTCCAAATTGGTATCCAAAAGGTTAGTAACATCCACATGCTCTACAAGAACATTATGGACAGACAACAACAAGAACACCTATAGCAAGAGAAACTTCAAGATAAATTCAAAGAGAGCATTAATTATTAATATAAAACTTTTGATATTTGAATATATTTTTAAGATTAATAATGTGTGTAATTTATGTTTAATTGGAGATTGTATTAAGTAAAGATATTAAACAAGCTAAATTAAAGAGAGTTAAGTTTTTATTTAATGGAGTATATAATTGAGGAAAAATAATTATTTCGATTAATTTATTTTAATTCATTTGATAAAGTTGTTGTTTTGACATGAGACCTATTCTATTATATGTAATGTACATTAGGGGTTTTAAAAAAAATCAAAAACTGAACCAAACTGCAGAACTGAACTGAACCGAACTGTTTTTGAACTGAACTAATTTATAAAAATTGAAAATCGAACTGTTTTCGAACTAATTTTTTGAAACTAGAATTTAATCGAACTGGTTTTCAGTTTGAAACAACCGACCCGAACTGGTTTTCAGTTCGAAAAAACTGAACCAAACCGGTTTTTATTTTAAAAAACTTGAATCGAATTTGTTTTTTTTACAATTAATTAGGGTTAATTATATAAAACTTCGTCTATATAAACAAAAAAATTAAGTTAAATCAGTTTGGTTCGGTTCAAAGTAATAAACCAGTATACCAATTTATAAAACAGTTCGGTTTTTTGAACTGAAGACCAATTTGGTTCAGTTTTTTGAACTGAAAACTAGTTCGGTTTAGTTTTTTCAAACTAAAAATTAATTTTGTTCAATTTTCAAACCGTTCTAGTTCAGAACTGAACTTTACCTATCCCTATAACTGTTTGAAAATTGAACCTATTAGAGGTAGTTAAAATTACTTATGGTTATGTATAAGTTGTTAGGTTAGTTACATTAATAGCACTATATAAAAATGCATCATACTCTAATTGTAACAACAATTCATCAAATAATCATTTCAAGTTTATTTTTCTCTTTAATTATTTTTCTATTTCTTGGGCTCAACCATGATTCTTAACATGGTATCAGAGCGATAATAGTTATTCTGCTATATTCTTTTTTCTAAATTTTCTTTATCTTTTCTTCCTTGTTTTGAATCTAAATTTGTGACTCTTCATTCTTTTTCAACTTGATTGTATAATATTTGTAGATTCAAAATTGAAAATATTTTAGTGATATATTTCATTATAATTTCATTCTTTTTAGCCATTGTTGGCTTTCTCTTTGTGCTTCTACCATATGGTAGTAAAGCAATTATCATTTTCTCTGTTCTTTTACTCTATGGTATTAGACATTTCTCATTCTCTTTGTACTTCCATCATATTATGGTTAAGCTTTGTTAGTCACATTTGACATTTGAAGATCCAAGCTTGGAATTCTTGATTTTATAATGGAGTGAGTGTCGTGGAGACACCGAAAGATTTTCAAGTTAGTCCAAAGTAGGTCGAAGACTTCGACGAGAGTTATGCACCTCGGCCGCTACCACTTTCTACATGAATTTCATCGTTTAGCCGATGTGATTACGGCTTGTATTCTTTTTCTTGTAATTTTCTTTCATTAGTTTCATTGTATTTTTCTTTTTCTTGTATTTTTCTTTCCAAGTTGGAAATGTTGTTACATACTTCCAACTTGTGGGGGATTATTAGAGGTAGTTAAAATTACTTATGGTTATGTGTAAGTTGTTAGGTTAGTTACATTAATTGCACTATATAAAAGTGCATCATACTCTAATTGTAACAACAATTCATCAAATAACCATTTCAAGTTTATTTTTCTCTTTAATTATTTTTCTCTTTCTTTGACTCAACCATGATTCTTAACATAACCAAACTGGGCAATCTCTTAAGAGTTCTTTTTTATTTTGCATTTGGCAATAAATGATAGAATTATAATTTTTAAATTTCATAAGTAAGAAAAGTCAAAACATTTTTGTAGAATACACATTAAAATGCATCGTCTCATTTCCTTTTTCATTTTCAAAACACAATCACAAAAATGATAAAAAAAATCTATTTATTTGTCATTTATATCAATCTTATTGATAATTAATAGAAAAATTGCTATTCGATAGATGAATAAATAAAAACGTGATGTGCAGCTGCTATTGTAGGGATTCTTTGTTTATAGCTTTGTCAGTGTTCGAAACACTGTTTTTGATATAGATTAACATTTGTCTTAGAAACACTGTTTCAACATAATCAGTACCTATGAAGTGTAGTGAAAGTGGTTTGGATAATTTGGATGCAAACAAGTGTAGAATTAATACCAGATTGAAGTTACTAGATTGAAGTTTTTTTATTTTGAGATTTTCTTCTTATGTTATAATGTAGTTAATTTACTAGATTGAAGTTTACCATAATTTCTTTCAGTCACTAATTATTGAATAATTTTTTTCATTATTAATAATTGATTAAGGACTCAAAAGCATATGTATACTATTCTCATCTAGTTCATTAATGCCTCAACTTTTTCAAAACCATGAATACCGTACGTTAATTTAGCAATGACAATAATAATTGATACATACATTTGAATCAGATTAGACACAAGTTTAATTGAAAATACCTCTGTACAAGAAGCAATGGCGACAATGTTATAACTCTTTGGCTCCTTCAACTTGAGAATAGACTCCAATCTCATAAAAACACAGTACGTGCAACTAAAGCAATTTGCAAATTGAAAATGTTCAAAGAAACAACACACATAAACACTAAATCAGAAGAAAAACCCTAAATTAGAAGAAAATCAAAACCTTTAACTCACTGTGGTTCAAGAAAATGAATAATGAAACGAGAATAATGAAAAACGGCGAGAAACGAGACTGAAATAAAACAGAGTGGCGGGCAACATTTACGACGACGATGAGATTACGAAGGCGACGGGTTATAACGGCAGCGAAGTTGAGATGCAACGTAAGGAGGTTAAGATTCGATGGTGGCGATGGCGGTGAGGTGTGAAGGTGGTAGGCAAAACAAGAGAGATTCAACACGTAATGGAATTGGAGTTACACAAATAAGGAAACAATATGAAAAATTTGGGATTTTGATTTTTAAGGTTGAGATTTGGGGGGATAGGAAAAATGGAAAAGGGAGAAGCGGGATTGGGGAAATGGGATAATAGGGAAAAAGTGGGTAAGGGATAATAGGGAAAAAAAATTTAATTTTTCAAATCAAGGAAAAAATTTTAATTTTACAAATCAGACAATTTAGCGTCGGCTACTTCGACGCTAATATGGTGACTAAACTAAAAAATAAACTAGTGTCGGCCAAATTTTACTTAGCACACTACAATTACAAAAAAAGTTTAGCACACTAGCGAGGACTTGACCGACGGTACCTAGCATCAGAGTCGGCCGATGCTAAATATGACAACTAAAATGAGTTTTTATAGTAGTGTTCCAACCCTATAATATCTACTGAAAGTCAACTCAAATTTTTGTATTGGGTTAGAGTATTTTTTGGATTCTTTATAATATGTTTTCTTAATTAATAAAAAAAAATCAATAATATTTATTCATATTAAAAAAGTATTTGTTTCCAAGATAAATAAAAAGACTAAAACAAAGATGAATAAATAAAAAATGCGATGGATTACATTCATATCATATCACATTTTGGGAGATCCATGTATAAATTGTAAATATAGTAAGTGACAATTTGTTTTAAAAAATTAAGAAGGCCTAAGTCCAGGGAGAGAAAACTACACAACAACTAGTTGAAAGTTCGTACTCCAATTTTTTTTACTATTTTACCAAATATCAAATTAAGTTTTTCAGTACATAAAATATTTTTAAATATTATCGAAATATTTCTAGTACAAAAGATTAAAAATGTGTGTACTATTTTTTTAAATGTTTTTGGTACAGAATATTACAAAAATTGTATATCAGCAAACTCTTTTATACCGGAAAATTAGTTAGAAAGTTTTTCAGGACACATCTTTTTAAAAATAAATTAAAAAATTACTTAAATAAATAATAAAAGAGTAAAAACTTAAAATAACTTCTAGATATTTCACGTTTTTTAATAACTAACAGAAAATTTAAAAAAATTATTTCAGTGTTCAGCTGTATTTTTCGGAGTGTAACTAATTTTTAAAAAAAAAAAGTTGATACTCACTTTTGTACCAAATAAATGAAATGATAAGAGAATAAAAAATAATTTTTTTAATATTTATATAAAGATGGGATTGACAATTTATTATCTTTATGGAGGTAAAGCACCAACACAATATCTAAGAGTTTGTTTCTGGATATACAAGAGTCAATATCTAAGAGTTTGTTTCTCGATACACAATATTCTTCCATATTAGCCAAAGCACCAACACAATAGTTTGTTTCTCGATACACAAGAGTCAATTTAGCTTACAACTCTAATTGGAAACGCAATTTAACCTATCTAAGATGATCCAAAGTTTTGCGATAAAAAGAAAAGCAAAAGCACCCATCACACCACCCGACCACACTACCACCTTTGCAAGATCCATCCGTGTTAAGTTTCACCCATCGTGAAGGCGTTCGCCGAACTTGAAACTACTAATGAGACTTTTTGTGTTGTTTTATATTAGTGAAAACGGAATTATAAGTGATATATTTTATATAAAGAATTTTTTTATTTGTGTGAAATCTCTTATCATAAACGTTTATTCATCACTCTATATATAGAGTTAAATTGTAAATTAATAACATATTAAATCCTTAAAATAAAGAACAAAACATAAACATATTATAAATATGAACTATATATCCTAATGGCATCTTAAATATATTTAAATCAAAATGTAAATAAATTTTTTTAAATATATTTAGATATATTATTCTCAACACTCATCTCTGATTAAATATCTTCAACTTTTTAATACCTTGTCAATGTTTTTTTTTTCCACTTAATTCTCCATTCTCCCTGGTAGAATGCCTAGATGTAAACATGGATATGTTTCATGTTTGATTATAAGTCATTGGTTGGTGATCATCTCCATTTTTATGTAACTTATGAACTTATATCATCTAAAAGATAAAGATGTAGTATTTGATTATTGTTTGTTTTTAGCCATACATCTCCATGAACCATATAAAGAAGTAGTCTTTAGTTATAGGCAAGGACGGACCCACAAGGGGGCAGGTGTGGACTTTATGACCCCTCGGTTTTCTTCATAAATTTTATTATTATATATAGTGAATTTGTATAATTAGTAATTACTATATATTAATGGGAAATTAACATATGTTATGAACATATATATGGCAAGTTCGTGCAGAATCTGCAAATATATATTTGCTTCAACAATATACAACAATCCTATATATTCATTAAAGCTTAAAAGGTTATTAATTACATTAAAAAGGTAATTAATTACATTAAAAAGGTAATTAATTAGGTCAACCGATTAATAATTTATTAGTTTTCTTATTTCTGTATGAGAAAGGGGTTGAGGTCCATTTTATTTTGAACAATTCTATTTTTCAAAGATAAAAACATTTTTTTTAAATAATGCATTCTATTTTTTAAAAGGTTAAAAATTATTATTTTAAAGTATAACTACTATTCGTAGAATGTTTATTTTTATGCGTGTAAAATCAATGACAAAATAACTGAAAAAGAGAAGAGTTTATTTTGTTCCGACAATCTACAATTTAAGTAAACAATGTCTCTTTTTAACGTATTTTTTAACCAGTGCTTTACAAATCCATTCCATAAGTACATAGTATTTCGTTTGTTGTTGTTGTTAATTTTAAATTTATATTTTACTTTCAATTTTATTTGTTAAGAATAATATTATTACAGTGAGCATCATGGAAAAATCATTCACCATTAATTTAAATTTTAGAAGAAAAGCCAATGAAACTTGTCAACTTAATCATTTTTTATTTGATGAATTTGATGTTGTTGGAGATAAAAATATGAGTTTATTTGAATATTTGAGTTATGATTTTGATGAAGTTTGCATTATATTGAGGATGATAATTAATTTTATGGGTTTTGTTTGAAATTTTTTTATGAACTTTTTGAATTTTTGTAAAAAAAAGGATAACAATGTTGACATTTTAAAACATAAAAGATCAAATTATCATTTAAAATTAAAATAAAGACCAAATCGGAAAAGAAAAAAAAGATAAATGACTAAAACATTAACTGAAATTAAAGTAAGGGATCGCATATGCTATTTAGCCAATTTATAACATGAAACATAACTTAAATAAACAATATGATGTGTTTTCATATTTTTTTAATGAATGTATTTAATTTTTATTAAATATTATTATTTTTGTCCCTGCCGTATCATGAATTTCTAGATCGTCCGTGATTATAACCCTACATCTTCATGAAACATATACAAAAGTAGTAATTGGTTATAATACTACATTTTCATGAGCTGAGCTTTGTCCATCCCTATTTATTACTTTAGAGGTACAATGAACATGAGTTTATTATATTCTAAAGTGTCCAAACTACAATTAGTTGGTTACGCAGATGCAAGTTATTTGTCAAATCTTCATATTGGCACAAATATGTTACTTGTTTACAAGTGGAGGTAGATGTATATCATGGAGATTCATAAGACAGATTATAACAGCGACTTCATCAAGTCATGCAGAACTTTTAGCACTACACGACACAAGTAGATAATGTGTTTGGTTAAGGTATTTGATTCAACACATACAAATAAATTGTGGTTTATATACGGAAAGAATGGATGCAACAATCATTGATTTAAAAGAGATCGATCAAAACATATTTCTCCAAAACAAAATTCACATGATCCGTAGAAGAGCGTGAGATAACCCTTCAACAAATTCATCTGTGTAATAATCTTGGAGACATTTTCACCAAGTCACTCCCAAATAAAATCTTTGAGCAATTGATATCAAAGTTTGGCCTTGGCCATTTCAGAGATATTTATATGGTTGAGGGAGAAAAAATAAATACACCATATAATTCACAAAAGGATATTATACTCTTTTTCCTTCACTATAATTTTATCTCACTAGATGTTTTTAGTAAGATTTTAATGAAGTATATCTTCGATGAACATTAAAGAGAGTGTTATGAATATCGATGATATATTTTATTTAAAATTAATAAATATATGTACGATGATGCCAAAGCACACAACTCACAAGTATAAATGATCAGCTTTCCTCGTAACATGTTTTGAACCTTCTTCTCCTTCTCCATTCTATTTTCTTTTTGAAAATTAATTAAAATCTGATCTGTTGTGTGAAAAATATGTCTACCTTGAAATTTTAATTTTATGGCATCCGTTCTATCACTTTCGACTTCAGGATTTTGTTTTTACTTTTTTTTCATTTTCATGCTTGGAAGTTCCTTGATCTATTTTTTTCTTTGGAAAAATATCTTCAATTTAATATTATGTCCCTTGGTTTAGTTTATAGTTATTGAGTAAATTAGTTTTGTAATAAGCAAACTCAAACGTTGATGAAATAAATGATTGCAAAATGATTGTGAGTTAATTGCAATTAGTAATTCTCAAGCACATGAAAAGTATTCTAGACACAAATTATCATAAAACTTTTGATCATATAAAAAATCATAAAGTGTGAACCTTCTTAACTGAACTGAAAAACATTTTCTTTGTTTAGAAAATTTTTCATTATTGTATTTTGAAAATATATATTTTGGTCAAGTAGTGATTGTTCCTTCAAGAGTTTGAGTTTACTAAGTGGAAATCAAAATATAATCAAGGTTAACTGAAATAGTAACTATCCATATGTATTTTATTTATTAAACTTTTTGACAAAGATTTATTATATGTGTACATGCAAATGTACTTATTGATTTATAAAGATCATTGGAGAAGAGGAAGAAGATAAAAACAATGATTTTTAAACAAAAAATTATTTTGGCAACCTTTGGTTAAAGTTCTTATATTCTTGTAACACCTTAAAATATATAATAAACTATCTCATTATTTAAATATAAATTTAAAAAATTAATTTATTGAAAATATTATTTTAGAATATATATTGATAAATTTTATGATCATTAACTTTTTTTTATATGTTTGTTTGTTATGGTGTGATAATTGTATACATATTTAATTTAATATGTAATATAAATTATAAATATTATATTTAATTGTTTTCCTAAAAATAACAGTATTTTCCTAAAAAATAATAGTATTTGAAAGATTAACAGTTTAGGCAATTTCATGTGCATATTCACATCAATAAATTATGTGATACTTTTAATAAATAATTATCTTGAATATATTGTGAATATTTTAAAATATCTACTTTTACTGTAGAAGTGTTGAAACATGCTCTTTGTGTTAAAATATTTTTAAAATGCATATATAGTAGTAATTACTCTATTTTACAAAAATACGATCAGTTTTCACATATTAAAAATGTTATGAAAATTAAATTGTATTTAAAGATATGGTAAAAATGAGTATTTGAACATGAGAATTGTAGAAAAAAAATATTTTCGTTGAGAGCAGGTAAAATGAAATAAGAGTAAGGGTATTTTTGATTAGGTCTAATTTGATGAGAAGGGTTAGGAATTAAGTCAACCGTTTTGGTCACACTGTAATTATAAATAAATAAAAAATAAAAATATAATGTTTCTAAACCTAAGCTATTAAGGGAAGAACCGTAGGAAAAAGGGAGAGTAGCAGAGACAGATATAACTAAAGAGTTACTTCGGGAGATGATAAATATTTTACAAGGTATTTTAAGTTATGCAAAAATTATAAATTAGTTTTTTATTTTTTTTATAATAAGTTGGTTGTTTAACTTTTTTTTTTTTTTTGTGTCAAATTCATTTTTTATTGTTGTAAATGTTTGTATTGATGTTATTAATTTCAAACCAACAAAATTGAAATTTAAAATTCTCTCAAATTTTTCAATAATCTGAAGAACATAAACGGATTTTTTACCACTATATCCTACTTTTTAGGATTGATTATCAAAATGCCCCAGTTTTGAAAATGGTTACCAAAATGCCCTACTTTTTAGGGATTGTATGGAAACTCTCCCTGGAAGAGCGACTTGTCAAAGAACCAGTTTTTTTCCCCTAGTAGGAGGTCGCTGGGCGGGGATGCGACCTCCCAAAGGGATTTTATAATTTTTTTTTAAAATATTTTATGTAATTGTTAAATAATAATAATAATAATAATATATTAATAATAGTAATACATTAATAAATAATAATAATAATAATAATAATAATAATTATTATTATTATTATCAATTATTGTTATTGTTATTGTTATTATTATTAAAAATTGTTTTAGTTAAAATAATTATAATTAAATTAAAAATAATTATAATTAAAATAGGAAATTAATATTATAACTATTAAAAATAATTAAAATTAAAAATAGTAAATTATATTATAAATTTAAAAGAAAATACATTAATAAGAAAAATTACATTAATAACATGAAACAAAATACATATTTCCTATATTTTCAACACCTTAAAAAATCCTACTATCTCACTATATTTTTTCAAAACAATCTCACCGCACCTACTATCTCATGAATTTCCTATTTTAATTTAATATATTTTGTTTCATGTTATTAATGTAATTTTTCTTATTAATGTATTTTCTTTTAAATTTATAATATAATTTACTGTTTTTAATTTTAATTATTTTTAATAGTTATAATATTAATTTCCTATTTTAATTATAATTATTTTTAATTTAATTATAATTATTTTTAACTAAAAATTTTTTTAATAATAATAACAATAACAATAATTAATAATAATAATAACTATTATTATTATTATTTAACAATTACACAAAATATATAATAGTATTTAAAAAAAAAATTGTAAAATTCCTATGGGAGGTCGCATCCCCGCCCAACGACCTCCTACTAGGGGAAAAAAACTGGTTCTTTGGCAAGTCCCTCCCCCAGGGAGAGTTTGATGCAATCCCTAAAAGTAGGGCATTTTAGTAACCATTTTCAAAACTGGGGAATTTTGGTAACCAATTCTAAAAAATAGGATATAGTGGTAAAAAATCCGAACATAAACTCTTAATAAAATTTCATAAAAATTATAAAAGAAAAGAGATTTCTAGTAAGATATATACTAGAGTTTTTAAAATTATATGCAAATTCTATTAATCTAGATCACAAAATCATATGAAAATTTATATATTATGTTATTCTTTATATGATCGATAGCAAAATTAATAATAAAATTTTGAAAATCTATAACTTAAAATGATTGAAATGAGATTATGACTAAAAATAATTCAACATTTTAACATTTATTACAAATATAAAGGAAAAACTTGTTACAAAAAAAGTTAACGGACCAATATGATATTTTCATTTAACTTAAAGGACTATATGATTTATTTTTCCTAAAAATAAAATCGATTATGATGATCGATGTATGTCCAAAACACTTTATCTATTTTTATTCAAATTTTAATATATTGTTTTTGTCAATGAGTTAGTAATTTTAAACATTTTTTAGATATTTATTCTTTTAAATTTTTCTATAAAATCTCCAACTTTTCTACCTATAAAATTCGTTATTTTGCATGTTCTTATTCATCATAAGTCCAATTTGAATGAAATCAACAGCAAAATGATAGTGTGAATATTGGGTGTATTACCCAACAATATTTTTTGTCTTTGGGGCAATTTTCCTTGATCCAAATTTTAAATTGAATTTTTAGACCATGTTCTCATATTCTGTTTTTATTTATCCATAAACTGTCAAGTTGGATCCATTGGAGTACGAAGAGTCAAAAGAATCGAGACTTTTTTCTTGTGGACTCAGATTAGCAAGTGAAAGCATTAAAATAATGTAAAAGGAAATAGCGTTTGAATTCATGAATATATTATAATGTGAGATGAAGGCGAAAGTCGCATATTTACCAATAATTCATATAGTGCTTGCTACATATAGAGGTATTCATGTTTAGTAATAATTTAATTAATATGACAAATTTGATTTAATTTCTATCAATGTGTGATATATGTAAAGAAAGTTTAAGTTTTTGTATTTTATGTGTTGGAAGTTTGAATTTTTATGATATATGTGAAATTTTTTGAATTTTTATATAGTATGTGATGAAAGTTTGAATATTTATCATGTATGAAATGAAGGTTTTGATTTATACAATTACTTCAAATCACCCCTACAAATATGCTGCTACTTTTAGAACATTTCCAACGGTGAAGTGAATAATGGTTCATTAAATAGGGTCTAGTGTGCCATATCATCAAGCAACTCATTCATTTTTTACTCCAAGTGTGAACTCAACATGGGCTATATAACATAACATAATGTGCTATATCGTCTTGAACAAACTTTTATATTATGTCCCACAACTTTAATTTATACATTACTATTTTATTTATATTTAATTTTATTACAACTTAAAATATTAATTTAAGTATTTCAATTAATATTATTTTAATTTGAAATAAAATTGAACTTAATAATAAAAATAAAAATAAAAACTAATTTTCATATATTAATAAAAAAGGTAACAATCATGAAATTATTATTATTAATAAATTAAAAAAAAAGCTAAAGGTCATAAATTAAAAAAAGAAAAAGGTAACGATCATAAATTTATTAGTAATAATAAATTAATAAAAAAAGATAACGGTTATAAATTTATTATTATTAAATTATAAAAGCACCGTTACTTTCTTACATAACCGTGATGACAACTTAACTTCACTCGAACTCGATAAAAACTACATATTTAATATAGAAAAGAATAAACCATGCATGATCAATTTGGTGTTTCAACTATCACTCTTTCTTGATATTGGTTGTTAAACTATTAAAATATATTGAAAGGTTCTAAACTATTACCCAATGTAACTATTTAGTCCCTCTCTCAAATTTAATATTTGGATGTTTGGATGTTTGTCGATTTAATCATTGTTTATTATTTAGTCATTAAACTATAAAAATACATTAGGATAACCTTTAAAATATCATAGAAAATCAACAATTTAACCCCTCATCTAAGCAATTAAATCGATTAGCACATGTAAACTATTAAAATATTTAAACCAATACACCATTAACTATTCTTTCATATTCACGCATGATTAAAGTTACTACTAGTACATAAACAAAATGTAAACAAATAACTCAACAAACATTATAAACGAGTAAACTATAAGAGTACTTTGAAGTAGTAAACTAAAATGAATTATGCGTAGTTTCAAAGAGGAAGGTGAGATATAAAGATGGATGTCAACCACAACAAAAATATATGAAGTTTCATTTGGTTATTAATTTACAAGTTTAGTGGGTGATCTAAAATGTTTGTTATACTATTCCATGTATTATTTGGATTTATTTTGAAAGTTTAAGGCAAAGTTTTAAATTATAGACCACTTTACATGATAAGAGTATTTCGGTTGTAACTGTATGCATTGCAACAACTACAATGCCGTTATTTCAGTGTCCTCATTTGCTACCGCAACCACAATTTTAAATCACGATTTAAGAATTTAACAATAAAAAAATAGTCAATTGACAAACATCCAAATAAAAAAAAAATTGATGCAAGGACTAAATAGTTGAATTGAAAAATAATTTTGTTGATTAATTCTTTATTTGCATAGTCAAATCACACCAAGAATCTAGAATAAGAAATTGTTTATTTCTAATTCTTTCAATGTAAAATTACTTACTTACTTAAGTGTAAACTAATTTATTTCTAGAAGATTTCAAATGTTTTAATTATATTATTTAAATTTGTACTTTGAATTTTTTTAAAACTCTCTATCAAATAATCAATTGATAGACATCCAAATAAGAATTACATTAACATATACTCTCACTCAATAACATTCTTGTAAATGAATATTTTCATATAGAAATACACACCGAGCAATTCAATTAAAAATAATTATGATAGAGATTACATTGGATTCCCCATACCTCTAAATACAACATTTATTAAGATTAAGATAAAAAAACAGAAGTACATCACATTATTTGATTTTTATTCCAATTATAGCAAGGAGACACGTCATTTGGAGTTAGAATCTGACATGGTCCTGATTTTTTTATAACCCAATTGCAAATATGACATACATCGTAATCTCTAGGCTTTAAATATATATCATACCAATGTATCTTACCATCAAAATGAAAGGCACAGTAGAATCGTGTGGTTCCAAAAGCATTAAGTCCAAATTTCCAACTAATACTTTCACCATGATGAAGAAGATGGGCTCCAAGATCATCGTCTCTAGATTTACAATGAATAGTTAAGTCCAAATTGTTTTCTAAGAGATTAGTTACAATCACACGCTCTCCAAGAACATTGTACACTAAAAATAACATCAACACCGATGACAATAAAAACTTTGAGAAAAATAACGACATTGCACCTTTTCGTGACAAAGGGATAAAACTTGTTATACGAAAGTGTAAACAATTTTAACAGAGAAGCATATATTTATTGGAGTTTAGAAAAATAATATATTGATATATTTTATTAACCGTACAATTTTATTTAGTATAAAATTAAATGCAAAGAGAACATTAATTATTATTAATATAAAAATTTAAATACATTTAAAAGATTAATAATGTTTGAATGCAAAAAGTTGACTAAAGATGTTTAAAAGAGTTAATACCTTTTTAAAACATTAATTATTTTATTAACCGTTACGATTTTGCATTTTTAAAAGAGTTAATACCTTTTTAAAAGTCACCTGAAAGCCAAATTAAAAATTTTATTCACATGAAAACATTTAAATGTTATATTTTACTATTTTTTTAAATAGGTTAAACTATGCCTTTATATAAAAGAGAAACTAATAAAATTATAATTAAATATAATAAAATAATAACTAACTAAATATAATAAAATAATAACTAACGCACTGCAACAACCTTATAAGAAAAAAAATAATAAAATAAATCCATAATTAGTCTCTATACACATATCAAGTTACATGCTTTATTCATATCAATTTACATAATACTCTAACAGTATTACTTGATGTTCTCCACATACCAATATCAATGTACATATTTATATATTACACACAAAAAATGATTTTTTCTAAGGCAGAGTCAAAGCGTTAAAGACAACAGAAATACAAATTAATAATATACAAATTAATAATTGATCATCTGGATCAAAAAGTAAAATAACAGTAAAGTTATCTTTGTCTATGGCTAAAGAAAACTAAGAGTTCAAACATTTGTTGATCCTCTAACTCCAGACCAAAGAAGAAAACTTCAAATGAAGCTCTGTTAGACAACTTCCACTGCTCATCAAAGATAGACTTATCCTTTGACTGAAAAAGCACATGACATCATCTAAAAGTGTCACTCTCTAAGATATGCATTCTTAAATAAAGATATATTGAATTAACTATATATATATATATATATATATATATATATATATATATGTGTGTGTGTGTGTGTGTGTGTGTCTTAACATATGATTTCCTTGAATGTTGATTTAAGATCTCCAATGGTAATATCCTCAACAGATACATTCTTCAGTATTTAAGTAGAAACCGATCAATATTAAAAGATAGAAAAAAAATTAACAAGACAATGTTCTAAGAAGATTTTTTTAAAAGCCTAGAACACATCAAAAGAAAGAATAAATGAAAAATTCTTTAAGTAGAGAGTTATAAGAATTGATGTAAATCAATCAAGTTGGTTGATACACTTGAGTTGATATTGGCCTTCAAATGCAATATTCTCTCAATGAGAGTTAAAGTCCAAGAAATAAACTTTGTGTCAATTCAGACACAAACTTGAACTGATGTGAATTACCTTAATAAAGGCAAAAACTCTTTCATCCACGAGAGGCATCTGAAGAGGGGAAAAAAAAATACTTAAAAGCCTCAACGGCAGCTTGCCAAAAAATTGAGAAGGGTGTTAACTGTAATAGCCTAGAGAGGCATAAGAATAAAACTCAAAGCCAAAAAAGACATAGTAAATAATACTTGTATGTTATTGTTTAAATAGTAGGTTAAGTCTTCACTCTTCACTTGTATTGAAGCAAAATCTATGTTAGGGGTGAACAAGATGTAACAATAGTCTTTTATTAACTAGTATAAAAATATTTGTCTTCTTGGTTTGTCTCTACTCTATTATTTTAATCTATGTTCTTTATGATTTAACTTTATATTTACTAAAATTGTTTTATAATCTTAAGTTGAATGATTTGATAAAGAACATATCTTTGTTAAGCAAGTTAACTAATTTTTCAAAAATGACAAAATACATTTCAAACTCACCTTTCTTCTGTTTGTGAGCACATTAAAAAACTCCCAATTTTGTCCAGCCAATTATAAAAACTTTTCTAGTCGTAGCCTCTACTTATGCCTCTGATTCTGTTTTTGCCTTTGGTGGTATCCTCTGGTTCTTCCTCTGATGCTATCCTCTAGTTCTGCCTATCATCCTATTTCTCCCTTCAATTCTGATTCTACCTATGTTACTGTTTGTGCCTCTGATTCTGTTTGTGCCTCTAATTGTATCATTTGGTTCTACCTCTAGTTTTTTTTTTTTTTGCATGTGATTATGTTTCTGCCTCTAGTTCCGTATGTACCTCTGGTGGTATCCTTTGGTTATGTTTCTACCTCTGGTGGTATCCTCTGGTTTCCTTTCTACCTTTTGTGGAATCCTCTGGTTTCCTTTTTGCCTCTAGTGGTATCCTCTAGTTCTGCCTCTAGTGGTATCCTCTGGTTCTGGTTTTGCCTCTAGTTTTGTCTTTGCCTCTGGTGGTATCATTTGGTTCTGATCCTGCCTCTAGTTCTTTTTTACCTTTGGTGGTATCCTTTGGCACTGCCTCTGGTTCCGTTTCTGCTTCTAGTGGTATCATCTGTCTTTGGTTTCGTTTCTACCTCTGGTGGTGTCCACTAGTTTTGATTCTGCCTCTCGTTCTGTTTCTGCATTTGGTTCTATTTCGGTCTCTGGTTCCATTTATGCCTCTATTTTTATCCTTTGGTTCTGCCTCTAGTTTCATTTCTGCCTTTGATTCTATTTATGCCTCTGGTTCTGTCTATACCCTAGATGGTATCCTTTAATTTTGTTTCTGCCTCTAATTATGTTTTTGCATCTAGTGGTATCCTCTAGTTTTGCCTCCAGTTCTGTTTCTGCCTTTGGTTGTATCCTCTGGTTTCGTTTCTACCTCTAGTAATATCCTGTGGTTTCGTCTCTGCCTTTGGTGGTAACCTCTGGTTCCGGTTCTGTCTTTGGTCTATTTATGCATCTAGTGGTATCCTCTGGTTTTGCCTCTGATTTCGTGTCTACCTCTAGTAGTATCATTTGGTTATGCCTTTGATTGTTTATGGCTTTGGTTATGTTTCTGTCTCTTGTTATATTTCTGCCTCTGTTCATATCCTCTGATTCTAGTTTGGGTTCCCTCTTAGTTTTGCTATTTTTATTTTATTTTATATTTTTTGTTTGGTTTTTGGATTGCATTAGGACTCCCTGCCACCTTTTCAGCCTCCTTGTTTTTCACTTTTACAACTGCGAACACCATCTTTTTAATGCTTTTTTCCTTTTCTTCTTTTTCTAAAAAAGCTGCAGTTTTTCTTTGTATGCATGCCATCTTTCCAATATTTTTAGCCATTTTTTTTTCTTTATTTCCTAAAATGGCTACAACTTTTACCAAGTATAAAAGCAATCAAAAAGCATGTCCTTTTAAAAAAAAATTAGATTAACAATCCAATTTTTTTGCAAAAAAACAAGTAATAATTTAGGACTGAATTATATTCGATGGATACAAACATTAATTATTTTTGTCTTTTATAAAGAAAAAATTCATTCTTAGAGAAAAAAAAGTTTTGAGTTTTAATTTTTTTAAGCTAAGAGAAAAAAAATTGCAGTTTTCATTTTATTAAGCTAGCAAGACGTTGGAGAGTTTTCAGTTTTAATGTTTTTTAGTTAGTAAGAGTTTTTTGTTAGAAAAATAAATGAAGCATGAAATCGGGTAAGGAAGAATTCAACAACTCAAAACAAAAACAAGAAACAAAAATACAAACAAAGCACATCAATGAGTATAGAAAATAGTCAACTTGTGTCTTAACTATTTCTAAACTCATCTTTGTAATAATTTTATAGTTTTGTTTAGTGTTATACCTTTAATTTAAACTTGGTTTACCATAAATAAGCATTTTAGTTTTTGTTAAAAGTCTTATTAAATTCTTTCATTTTTAAAAGTCTTCATTTTTTTTAATAAGACTTTGTTAAAGTCTTATTAAATTTTTTACTGTTATAATAATTGTCATCTTATTATTTTATTTACATTATGGAGAAGTACAATTAATATCAACCACTTTTAAAATCACACACCTTCAAAATTCAGATTTATTACTATCATCTTTAATCAAATGAATATTCATATTATTCAAAATCAATGTGGCTAAAAGATTGGTTGAAATGTTATATTTTGTCAAGATTAGTTTTAAGACGTCTGAGTTGCGACAACTTGACAACCTTAAACACTAAATAATAATCGTCCTTTTAATAAAATAAGACCGACTTAGATATGACATCTTGTCAGTGATAGTTCAAGACACTTGAGTTGTGACAATTTGGTGATACTAAACTTTCTTAACCATCTCCAAATAAATAACCAAACTTTCTTATCAAAATCAATTTATCAGACTCAAAGTCTTCTTTTCTTTCATTAAATTAACAATTTCCTTTTAATCCAAACATTTTATTGTAACCAAATGCACTTTGTTTAAAAAAACAATCACCACTTTGGTCAATTTCGGGTGTATATTCGCATCAATAAATAATGTGATACTTTTAATAAATAATTTTCTTGAATATATTATGAATATTTTAAAATATCTACTTTTACTATAGAAGTGCTGAAACATGCTCTTTGTGTTAAAATATTTTTAAAACGTAAATATAGTAGTAATTACTCTATTTTATAAAAATACGAGTTTTCACATATTAGAAATGTTATGAAAATTAAATTGTATTTAAAGATATGGTAAAATGAGTATTTGAATATGAGAATTGTAGAAAAAAAAATATTTTCGTTGAGAGCAGGTAAAATAAAATAATTGTAAGGGTATTTTTGATTGGATCTAATTTGATGAGAAGGGTTAGGAATTAAGTCAACCGGTTTGGTCACGCTGTAATTATAAATAAATAAATAAAAATATAATGGGAGAGTAGCAGAGACAGATATAACTAAAGAGTTACTTCGGGAGATGATAAATGTATTACGAGATATTTTAAGTTATGCAAAAATTATAAATTACTTTTTTTTTTATCTTTTTAAAAATAAATTAGTTGTTTAACTTTTGTATGTGTGTGTCAAATTCGTTTTTTATGCTGGTAAATGTTTGTACTGATGCTCCTAATTTTAAATCAGTAAAATGAAAATTTAAAATTCTCTCAAATTTTTTTCAATAAACTCATCTAATTCTTAAGGAATTTGATTGCAATAATCTAAAAAACATAAACTCTTAATAAACTTTTAGAAAAATGATAATGGAAGAGAGATTTCGAGCAGATATATACTACAATTTTTTAAATTAAATGCAAAATTCTATTAATCCAGAACACAAAGTCTTATGAAAATTTATATATTATGTTGTTCTTTATATGATCGATAGCAAAATTAATAATAAAATTTTGAAAATCTATAACTTAAAATGATTGAAATGAGGTTATGACTAAAAATAGTTCAACATTTTAACATTTATTACAAATATAAAGGAAAAACTTGTTACAAAATAAGTTAAAGGACCAATATGATATTTTCATTTAACTTAAAGGAATATATGATCTATTTTTCCTCAAAATAAAATCGATTATGATGATCGATGACTGTCAAAAAAACTTTATCTATTTTTATTCAAATTTTAATATGTTGTTTTCGTCACTGAGTTAGTGATTTTAAACATTTTTTTTCAGATATTTATTCTTTTTAATTTTCTCTATAAAATATCCAACTTTTATGTCTTCGAAACTCGTTATTTTGCACCGTTCTTATTCATCATAAGTCAAATTTGAGTGAAACCAACACAAAACGATTGTGTGAATATTGGTTGTATTATCCAACAATATTTTTCTTCTTTGGGGCAATTTTCCTTGATCCAAATTTGAAATTCAATTTTTAGAGTATGCTCTCATATTTTATTTTTATTTATCCATAAACTGTCAAGTTGGATCAATTGGAGTACGAGGAGTCAAAAGAATCGAGACTTTTTTCTTGTGGACTCAGATTAGCGTGTGAAAGCATTGAAATAATATAAGGGATGAGAGCGTTTGAATACATGAATATATTATAATGTGAGATGAAGGCGAAAGTCGTATTTACCAATAATTCATATTGTGTTTGCTACATACAGAGGTATTCCTATTTAGTAATAATTTAATTAATATGAGAAATTTGATTTAATTTCTACCAATGTGTGATATATGTAAAGAAACTTTAAGTTTTTGTGTTGTATGTGTTGGAAGTTTGAATTTTTACGATATATATGAAAAAATTTGAATTTTTATATGTTATGTGATGAAAGTTTGAATATTTATGATGTATGAGATGAAAGTTTTGATTAATACAATTACTTCTATATAAATATAAGATTTTTATGATATAGGTGGTGAAAGTTTTGATCTTTAAGATAGTTGTTTATGAATATATGATATTTACGATATGTATGATGAAAACTTTAAATTTTATAATAGGTGGTTATGATATATGATTTTTATGATAAAAACATGTGATGTATTGTCTTAATAGTGTTTTGAATGAGGTGATGCTTTTATATAATTGTTTTTTGATGCATATGACACGACCTTAGTGGGTTGTGTGAGAATACTTGATTTTGATAATACATTATCATGTCAAGACATATGCATCCTCGTGGAAGTTGCCATTGAGACAAGTTTGTTTTTTCCACTAATATGGGTGATTTTTTATTTTTTGTGTGTTGAAGTTTCCTTTGTGCAAGATTTAATTCTTCATTGGTATAAATGATTTTTTTGTGTCAAAGTTGTCTTACTAACATGTACTATATCTCAATCATATAGTTCTTAGGACCATGCATAACATTGAACTATTTTTGTGTGATTGTTTTGTTGTGATTAATGTGTATCTAATGTGACAATAATTCTCTTTGATGATATGATGTTATAATGAGATATTGATTTTCCTCGAGTGATTTTAACGTTATATTATGATATTATTTTCTTGATTGTTTTGATATATCGTGATGTGTTTGACGACTCTGAGATGATTAGTTATGTGTTCTCCTTAATTATATGATATTATCAACATGATTTCAAAACTCACCTCATTCGTCTGTTGAGTTTGACTGACCTGGCTCTGCATTTGCGAAATTGCAGTTATTACAAGATAGTGATCAGTCTAGAAGTTCGAGTTGGAGACAAGCTTCACTTGGTAGTAAAATTAAACTAGGATGTTACTATGTATTTTTAAAAAGGAATAGTTTACTGTATTTTATTGATATAATAAGAGAATATAATATTATTTTGAGTAGCAATATATATTAGCGTATATGTCATACTTAAATATTATTGTGATTTTCAATGAAGTTTGAAAATAATTTTAGAACATGAAACACAAGAAAAGGGATTTGAATTTTTTTTTTTAATTATTTTTATTGTGACTAAGCTATTGTAAAGAAAATAGGACAAATGAACAAAAACATAACATAATAACATATATGATTTTATCATGGTTTAACACCAACACAATAGCTACGTCCAATCTCTTCAACCTATAGAATTTAGTCCACTAGATCGACTCATAATTACACTTTCACATACCACCTACTAGTCAAACTTATTGTGTTTAAGTCTTGTCATGCTTCTAGCTTAGTATAATCAAACTATTGAGGTGGGCAACTACTACTGGGCTAGGTAACAAGATAACGAGTTTAGGTTTTCTGAAAAATCTCTTACAATAGAGTGTTTAAAATTTTGTTTTCTTAGAAACTTATCTCAACACTTAAGTAAGATGGAAGATTAAGAGCAAGAGTGCAGATGAGGATGTATGTGCTTATAGCTTGTGCAATTCTTATATTTTCAATGAGGAATGCACATCCTTTTATATAAGTTGTTTAGGGTTTTTTGTTGTTGTCTTGATCGCAAGAAATTAGCATAAGTCATGAAGTTTCGTATCATATCTTTTGAGATTGATTTTCCATATAAAACTTTCCAAAACATATCATTGTAATTGATTTGTCGTATGTTGGTATGTAGACAGGGAAACAAAGAATACGATGATCAAAGCATATCTTATAGACCTTTAGACAAGTAGCAGATTTTGGATGTTTATTAGAGAATGCACAAATGCTTTGTCTTCTTCGAAGTGTTGACTTTCATTAGAGTGTTGACTTCTTTTATAGCGTACATCATAAATAAGAGTCAAACGATCAAATACTTGATGTGATGATGTGATTATCAGAGGTAGAAAATCACTTACTTGTCAAGCTTATTAGAGCCAGATGAGTAGAGCATAATTGCGTTCAACATAGACAACTAAATGAGAAGATATCATGTATTTCCAGAGTCGCCATAACTAGAAAATTGCTTGCATTATCAGAGTCAACCGAAACAGAGCATTGCTTGCATCACTAGAGACTCAGTGTCAAATGCTATGGCATTTTTGTTTGGTGGAAATAATTATGATTAATGCCATTACCGTTGTTGTGAATTTTAAAATTATGTTTATATATTTATTTATTTATTTATTTATTTATTTACATTTAGAGCACATAAATTGATCAAAAGTAAGAATACTGATTTTCTTGTTTTAATAGTTAAAAATATTCCTTTAGTGGTAAAACAAATCAGATGTGCGAAATGATTTATCTAAACATAATAGTACTCATATATATAAGTTTTTGGTTAGAGCTTCTGCAAATGATTTTTTTTATATAATTTTATAAAGTTCGTAAAATATTCATATAGGTCTAAAAATAATAATTAAATGTAAGATTCTTCTGCTTGAAAGAGAAGTATAGTTGATTTATCGATTTAAATTTTTTGATATACTTAAAATAAATGTTCAATTATATTTTCTATCACACAATGATCATAACAAGTAATGTTAATTTGATAGGGTATGTGATCATAGCATTTTGAGCACATGTTTCTAGCTTTTTAATTTGATATTTTAAAAGCTCTTTATAGCTTAGAATAATTTTTTAGGTTGTTTCTATACTTTGGGTCGAAATTAAATTATAATTTTATTTTTTGCATTTTGACCCTTGTCTGCTCTGTAGGCCATAACTTAAGATTTGGATATCGGATTGGCACATACGAGCAAACGTTGGAAAGCTAAAAATCAGAGCTATAGCTTTTGTGTTGGAATAAAAGTCCAATGCCGAACTTTACTGAGCCTAAATTGCAGATTTCGTAATCTGGACATTTGTAATAATTTTAAATAGCGTGTCATTTGTTTTTAAACCCTAAAGCCCAATATCGAGTACTATATATTGGCAGTTTTGTTTCTTTTCACGGAATGAAAATTTTAGGATTTAGATTATTACAAGAAATAAACACTTTTTATTTTAATTTCATGGAATGCTAATTTTATTAGATTAACTCACGAGTTCAGAGTTTCTTCAACACCTTGAGATTCAAGTTACACTGTCAATTTTGCTTCATGATTCTATCTTTGTTTATTTAATTATCTTGATATTCTAATTGCTTAAATTGAATTTCAATAGGATCAATTAAATTCATTTGACAGAATTTGGTTACGATTTCTAATTGAATTGAATTATAATTCTGCGACGCTTGATCGTTAATTGTAATATTTTGGTGATTGTGATGCTTAATCTAGTCAAAGAAACCGAATTCAAATAGGATTGTATATGCATGGTGAAATTCTTAGTTATTTTTTTATCGTTGCTTAACAATTTTGTGTGGTGCATTTGAAGTTCTTACTTGAGTAACTGAGAAATTTTTGAAATTGTCGTATTAAGTTTATAAATTTATTTTGATTTATTGATGTTTTGCATCGTCTTACTCTAAAGGATCATGTTGTGAGTAACTTTTAATAGTAAAAAATTTGTTTTCCCTCTTTTAAATTTTTTTTCCCTAATTGCTCTAGTCTGAAATTTATTTCCTTAAATACCCTACTTTTTTTTTTCTCAGTAAGAAGTCGTTCCCTAAATGACCTCCAAATGTAAGATTTTTTTTGTTTGTTATATTTTAATATTTATTTATTATTAGAATTATTAATTTAATTATTTAAAAAATAAAAATACTAATAATAAATTAAAATAAAATATAAATAAATTTTATATTTTAATTACTACTATTAGAATAAATAGTTATTATAAATTATTTAATAAATTATAAATAATTAAAATATTTAAAAATTCAAAATACTGTTAATAAATAATAATAATAAATAAAATACATTAATAATAATAATAATAAATAAAAAAAATTAATAATAATAATAATAATTTTAATAATATTATAAATTTTAATAATAATAATTATTTTAATAATAACATGCCAAAACAAATAGAAAAAATTATTATAACAAGATAAAATTGTTATAATAACGTGCCAAAACAAATTAGGGTCCTTAATATTTTGCCGTGTCCCTCAATATTTAAAAAGTTGTTATTATAGCAACTCCCTCGTATTATGGTCAAAATATTGTAACAACTTCAAAACATTAGGGACATGTCATATTTAATTATTATAGCAACTCCCTCATATTATCGTTAAAATATTGTAACAACTTCAAAATATTAGGGACACCTAGTTTGTTTTGGCAAGTTATTATACCAACTTCCTTTTGTTATAACAAATTATTTCTATTTGTTTTGTCATGTTATTATTAAAATTTATAATATTATTAAAATTATTATTATTATGAATTCATTTTATTTATTTATTTATTTATTATTATTATTATTTATTAATGTATTTTATTTTATTAATATATTTTGAAATTTTAAATATTTTAATTATTTATAATAATTATTTATTCTAATAATAGTAATTAAAATATAAAGTTTATTTATAATTTATTAATATATTTTATTTTAATTTATTATTAGTATTTTTATTTTTTAAATAATTAAATTAATAATTCTAATAATAAACAAATATTAAAATATAATCGGGAAAAAAAAGTTGTCAGTTGGAGGTCGCTTCCCCATGAAACGACCTTCTATTGAAGTTAACAAAATTTCTCTTCAGCTGGTAGCTTCTCCGGAGAACAACTTCTTGTTGAGAAAAAAAAGTAGGGTATTTAGGGAAATAAGTTTCAGTCTATGGCAGTTAGAGAAAACAAAATTAAAAGAGGGATATACATGTAAAAAAACTAAAAAATTTATGCTTCTTTGCTTTATGGTAAACATTATAAATGACAATTTATTTATTTATTAGCAATGTCACCTGTTAGTTCTTGTCAATGTTATTTAAATTGTTATGGAATTATTTTATTTACTTACTTAATTGTCAACTTGTTGTTTTCCCGTACTTTAAGAAATTTGTTGATAAATTATATGTTTTCCCACATTCGTCACACAAGGAGAATCACAAACCATTTTAAATAAAAAAAAAAAGATAATTAAAATTAAATTACATTAGAAAGGAAAAGAAAGATTTTCGAATAATATTGGATTGCATAAAATATAAAACGATATTTAAAATACCACATGCCTTTGAGTGGAACAAAAGAACGATGACACTTATCCTCTAGGTATTGGGTTTGATTTTCATATAGGGTAAAAACTCGCTAATTTCTAACTAGGGAAACAAATGTGCAAACACGAGAAAGGGGGATTGGATTGTGTTTGACAAAGTATATAAGAAGCAATCGGATTCAGAGAAAGTAAACAATGAAAGAATAAATAATTGGACACATAGATTTATCTTGGTTCACCACTAACTTGGCTACATCTAGTCCTATAATTCAGAAGGCTTTAAACCACTACTTCAAATACCTTAAATTGCAAAGCACTTGACTCTCCAAGCTAGTCTTCCCTAACAACCTGACTACCTCATACTTTTGAGGAACTAACCACTTTCACCTTTTAAGTCAAGTCTTCTTCTAAAAACCTAAAAATTCACATTGAAGAAGGAACTAAACCACTATTAAGTTGGATACAAAAATATTTTAACTTTAGGTGTTTGCTTCTTACAAAGCTGATAATAATAATAATAACTCTCACACTCTAAGAAAAAACACTCATAAAATAATTCTCATTTGAACAAATGTTTATCTCTTTGAACTTTGAGATGAATTTGGAATTTGAGTTTACAAGTTCTTCTACTCATTACTTATTTTCGATGATTTTCTTCTTCAGCCTTGAGTATATATTTATAGATAAAGTTAGAGTTTCAATTTGGTCTTTGTTTATTTTGATTGTATCTTCATCCGTAGCTTGGTCAACAATGATCTTATTCAAAAATAATTCTGAACAAGATTCTTGTGCTTTAGCCAATTCTTTATTCCTGAAACCAAGCTGACAGTTCTTCTAGATTGATAATGTTCGTATTTTGTTCAGATTGATTTTTAAAATTCTTTAGATTGATTATGTTCGTATTTTGTTCATATTGAGTTTGTAAATTCTTCAGTTTGATTATGTTCATATTTTGTTGTAGATAAATCTTGACCAAATATTCTTCATATCTTGACCATATCTTCCCTTCAACTTGGTTCAAGATTTTCTTCAATTATAAATCAAAATCAAATCTTATTTTAGATTTTATTCAATTGTAAATCCGAATCAAATATTCTTTTAGATTTTTTTTCAATTCTAAATCTAGATTAAATCTTATTTTAGATTTTCTTCAATTATAAATTTGAGTCAAATCTTATTTTAGATTTTCTTCAATTATAAATATGAATCAAATCTTATTTTACATTTTCTTCAATTATAAATTTGAATCAAATCTTATATTAGATTTCCTACAAAAACACAAATCTTCTTTTATACTATTTAAAATCATATATATTGTTCTCATAATATACTTTTGCTATCATTAGAATTCTAAATATAAAACTAACTTTACTTCATCAAGAGTGATATTGATGAAGATGATGAATGGGGATGAGAGATAGTGATCATTCAGTCATGGAAGATAAATTGTAGTTGTTGGGTTGTAGAGACAGCACACGAAGGAAGAACAAGAAATATTCGAGTTCCTTTTTGTTTTTCATGTAGAACTGAAACTTATTTGTATCCTTCAAAAATGTGTACTGGTGGCCCATACATATATGGATATATACCTATATAAGTTCCTGAAACGATTTTATCATCATGCCTTCATCTATTTTATTTTATTTTTTCACTAATTATTATTTTGAAACTTTACTATATTTCAATAACTTACGTAGAATATTAAGGTCAATATATAAAGGCAACACTAAAAAAATTATCCCACCCCAACAAATATATATATATAATTTATTATAATATTATTAAAATATATTAATACAAAATTTGGGATGAGATATTACAAAATTGGAAGATTCCTTAACTAGTAGGTGTTCCAATGAACTTGTGATAAATCAAATGATTTAGTGGATAAAATATGATGGTGAATAAAAATAAATTAATTTCTCTATCTTTTTATTGTATATTGCTTTATTCTGGTTTTCAATTAGTATACTTTAAAAAACATACAATTCAAACTCCTTCTTGTGTGTTTTTTATTTTTCAATTGATATTAGAGTCGCGGTTCAG
>NC_021163.2:25694613-25705116 GCF_000331145.2 Cicer arietinum | reverse complement strand
GGTTCAGCTTGATGAGGGAGTGGGAGTGGAATCTTAGTGTGATACCTACGGGTTTGAGTGGTTATCTGCAGGTGCGGATTATGTTGTCATCCCTACGTATTAAGATAAATAATGGGTCCGCTATTTCTCATCTTTTTGTGTCAATGATTGGTTAGTTTTTTCCATATCTAAAGCTTCCCAAGTCAGATTAGTCAATAAGTTTCTTCAAGCTTTGTAGGTTGTTGACTCTAATACAAGCTATGAAAGTATTCATTTGAGTGATATACACTATTCATTTTGCAACATACTTTCAAGACTATAATCAACGCACCTCAACATTTGATCTAATTGTTTTGTCTTTGATAAGCACAATAAAATATTTTTTGTCCTTTGATTTGATACTAGATACTCAATCCTTTGTTAAGCACACCACTTAAGCACTCTCTAAAACACAAGTTTCACTGAAGTTAATCCTCTAATTGAAGCATCTACAACAACTTGTTTTGAATTATCTTATTCAAGGATCTATGAAATGAGAATGCTCTGATGATCACATCCTCTGATTATTCTAACGTGGTATAAAAAAATATTTTCTAAAAAACGAATGAAGCACAAAAAAGGACAAAATATTATTTTTCAAAATTTACGCCAACCATCCAATATAATACAATCAATACAAATCATAGACATACAAGAGTTGCACAACGATTTCTTATAATGGTCGAAAAATCCTAAAGGAATCAACATGCTTTATATAAAAAAATGTTTTGTGCAAAAAATGAAGGAGAACGAGAAACACAAGGCACAACTTTGAGAGAACAATCTTCAAAGAAAAAAACAAACTTCCTTTGCAAAAAACCTTTGTAAAACTAAAAAGAGAAAAATTCTTGAAATAATTTTACCAAGTGTTTTTCATTGTAATACCCTCTTGAAGACTTAACCAGAAACACTTGAAATAATGTCTTCTTTGTACCTTTGTATAGTAGTGGTTGAGGCTTGGCTGTATTAAACTTAAAGTTTGAGAATACTAGAACACTGTCAAGTGACTAGTAGATGTTCTTGTGGTTGTGGATTAAATTCTTCCATGGAAAATGATTCGACGTAGCTACCATGGAAAATGATTCGACGTAGCTACCATGTTGGTTTGTGAACTAAGATAAATTTATTTTGTGATTTCTCTTTTTTAGCTCTTTATTTTTGTGTTAAAGTTATTTTTTTTAAATTGTCTTAAATTTCTAATCATAAATATATTATCGACAAGCCAAGACAAGTAGAGAAATCTCTCGTAGTCATTATGATAACCATTGTTGACCAGGTCTAGACTTTTCGATAATGCTCACACTCGGTAGTTTAGAAAGTCATATTTAAACTAAAACCTAATAGGTGTCTTGACTAAAGATAAAAAACTAAGAAAAATTAGTATTCATGGGTTTTGAACTTAATTAATGTTTATGAATAATTTTATAAGATGTTTTTTCATACTTATCACACCAAAATCACTAGAAATATCTTTAAACTATTTTATATATAATTTTATAGTATTGAGTTTTGTGATCACTATATTTTTAAGGGTGATTTTTCCACGAAGCAAAATTGAAATAATAAAGAGTATATTTAAATTGCTCATCAATCATTTCAATCTATTACAAGTAGAAGTCAAATCACGTTAAAAGTCTATAATTAAGAATTTTTTATTTTGTGCTCTTTTATTTACAAGAGATTCCAAATGTTTTAATCATATTTAAATTTTTACTTTTAAATATTTTTAAACCTTCTACTAAATTTAGGTTCAAAATATCAATAAGTTTGATTTTTTTACAAACATTTTATATATATATATATATATATATATATATATATATATATATAAAGCAAACAAATCATATTCAAGATACAATCAAACATGGTCCTGAAATTTTTATATAACAATTGCAAGAATGACATATCTCGTAATCTTTACTAACTCTCTCTCTCTATATATTACCAATGTAACTCTTCACTATGTCACCGAAAGCCACATTATAATAATCGTATGTTTTCAATAAAGTTTATATCCAAAGCCAAATCAAAACTTTCACCATCAGAAAGATGAGCTCCAAATATCATTATCTCTAAATTTACAATGAATTGTTATAATCTAAATTGTTTTTCAAAAGGTTAGTAATATTCACATGCATCACTCTAAAAACATTGTGCTCTGATAGCAACATCAACACCCATAACAAGAGAAAGTTTGAGACAAAAAGATATTACACCTTCGATTAGTTTTATTATTGGAAGTTGACAATACTTGTTATATGAGAGTTAAAATATACTTAGAAGAAAAGCATATAAATATATAGAGGAGATTTATGAAAATAATATATTGATATATTTTATTAACTTTACTATATTTTTTTTTTTTTTTTGTAAAAAATTGCACTAGTTTATTGAGTATAAAATATATTCAAAGAGAGCATTAACTGTTAATATAAAACTTTAAATATTTAAATACATTTTAAAGATTAATAATGTTTTTAGTTAGTGTTTGATTGGAGAAAGTATTGACTAAAGATATCAAACAAAATAAATTAAAAATAAAATCAAGATTTTATTTATTCAAATATGAAATTTTGATTACTTTATTTTTAGTGATTTGATAATGTTGTAGTTTTAACTAAATCTATACTATATAAAAATAACACCTATTTTATAGTATACATCTAGAGATCTCTCAAGAATTCTTTTCTCTAAACATTTGACAGTAAATGTTATAATTATAATTTTTTAAATTTGTAAAAAGAAAAGGTCAATATATTTTTATGGAAAACATATTAAAATGCATGATTTTGTTTCCGTTTTAATTTCCAAACACAATCACAAAAATGGAAAAAGTCAATATATTTTTGTCAATTATATTAATATCAATTTTATTAAAAGGCTTAGTCAATTTTTGCCGGGCATTGAAAATATGAGCATTTTTTGTTTTAGTATCTCTAAATGTTTTTATTTTTATTTTTATTCGTAAATATTTTTGTTTTGTTTTTTATTCTTCTTCTTTTTGTTTTAGTCCATCCAAGATTGATTTTTATTGAAATTTGTCCCTACAATCTCTTTTATCTCTAACAATTGAGGTATTAAAATAAAATAAAAAAATTTAATTGCACTTTTTGTCTTCCTATTTTTTTTGAATCATGAAAATAGTCATTTATTTTATTTATCTCCAATTTTGGTTTTCAAACATAATTTTGGTTCATAAAATGTCATTTTTTTAATGATGTGTTAAAAAAAATGACGTCGAAGAGTTTATGTGGATTAATTACATTTTAATATTATTCCAAATTTAGAAAACACATTTTTTATTTTTAAAAACAAATTTCTTATTTTAAAAAATACATTTTCTATTGTATAACTATTTAATTACAAAAAAATAAAAAATAAAAACAAAAAACACTTTCCGGGCTTCATCAGAGCGAATTCAAAAGACAATTTTCAGAAACCTAATGTCTAATTTCATTCATTCTATCGTGTTTTTCTTCTTCTTTAGCAAAAAAAAATCTAAAACATTATTTTGACAACAATTTAGAAATAAGGGAAGGAACAAAAATTAAACCAGAATAACAAATGAAAAACAAAACCTAACTAAGAAACGAAAAATGAAAACTGACGTGAACTTGTGGTAACAGTGTAGCGTGGCCGAAGTAGGAGGCGAAGGCGAGAGACTAGTGGACGACAAAGTGCATTAGAGAGATACAGAAAATTTTGTTAAAAATTTTTACTCATAGTTCAAAAATGACATTATATTAAGTTTTGGACTAAGATTTTGTTTGGGATCAAAGACAAATTAAATAGAGAGACTATTTTTATAATTCAGTTAATAGAAAGACTAAAAATTCAATTAAATTATTATAAATATAATAAAAACAAAACCATTAATTTATTCGTTGAACTATCACTCTCTCTTCATATTCGTTCCTAAACTATTAAAATATATTGAAAGGTTCTAAACTATTACCCAATGTAACTTTGGTCCCTCTCTCAATTTTAATATTTGGATGTTTGTGGATTTAATTATTGTTTATTATTTAGTCATTAAACTATAAATATACACTTAGATAACCTTTAAAATATCATAGAAAATTAATAATTTAACCCATCATTTAATTAATTAAATCGATTAGCACATATAAACTATTAAAATATTTAAACCAATACACCATTAACTATTCTTTCATATTCATGGATGATTAAAATTACTACTGGTACATAAACAAAATGTAAACAAATAAATCAACAAGCATTATAAACCAGTAAACTATAAGAATACATTGAACTAGTAAACTAAAATGAATCACGCATAGTTTCAAAGAATAAGGTGAGATATAAAGATGGATGTCAACCACAACAAAAATATCTGAAGTTTCATGTGATAATTAATTTACAAGTGTAGTTGGTGAACAAAATGTTTCTTATGATATTTCATGTATTATATCGTTTTATTTTTCAAATTTTAAGGCAAAGTTTTAAATTATAGACCACTTTACACCATAAGGGTATTTCGGTTGTGACAATGTATGCATTGCAACAACTACAATGCCCGTAATTTCAGTGGCCTCATTTGCTACCGCAACTACAATTTTAAATCACGATTTAAGAATTTAACAATAAAAAAATAGTCAATTGACAAACATCCAAATAAAAAAATTCATGCAAGGACTAAATAGTTGAATTGAAGAATAATTTTGTTTATTAATTCTTTAATTATAGAGTCAAATCACACCAAGAATCTAGAATAAGAAATTGTTTATTTCTAGTTCTTTCAATGTAAAATTACTTACTTACTTAAGTGTAAACTAATTTATTTCTAGAAGATTTCAAATGTTTTAATCATATTATTTAAATTTGTACTTTGAATTTTTTTTAAACTGTCTATTAAATAATCAATTGACAGACGTCCAAATAAAAATTACATTAACATATACTCTCATTCAATAACATTCTAGCAAATAAATATTTTCATATAGAAATACACACCGAGCAATTCCATTAAAAAGAATTATGATAGAGATTACATTAGATTCCCCATACCTCTTAATACAACATTTATTAAGATTAAGATAAAAAAAATGTATCACATTATTTGATTTTTATTCCAACTAAAGCAAGGAGACACGTCATTTGGAGTTAGAATCTGACATGGTCCTGATTTTTTTATAACCCAATTGCAAATATGACATATATCATAATCTCTACTCGCTAAATATATATCATACCAATGTATCTTACCATCAAAATGAAAGGCACAATAGAATCGTGTGGTTCCAAAAGTAGTAAGTCCAAAATGCCAACTAAAACTTTCACCATGACGAAGAAGATGGGCTCCAAGATCATCGTCTGCAGATTTACAATGAATAGTTACGTCTAAATTGTTTTCCAAGAGATTAGTTACAATCACACGTTCTCCAAGAACATTGTGCACTAAAAATAAAATCAACACCCATGGCAACAGAAACTTTGAGAAAGATAACGACATTGCACCTTTTCGTGACAAGAGGATAAAACTTGTTATATGAAAGTGTAAACAATTTTAAAAGAAAAGCATATATTTATTCGAGATTTAGGAAAATACTATACTGATATATTTTATCAATTGTACAATTTTATTGAGTATAAAATTAAATTTAAAGAAAGCATTAATTATTAATATAAATCTTTAAATACATTTAAAAGATTAATAATGTTTGTAATTATTGTTTAAATGCAAAAAGTTGACTAAAGATATTTAAGAAAATTAATTGAAAGAGAGTTAAGATTTTCTTTAATTGAATATAAAATTTTAAAAAAGTAATAATTTAAATTTAGTTATTTTAAATGATTTATAAATTGCAATTTTGACTAAATCTCTACTATATGAAAATCAGACCAATTTTATAGTATATAATGTAGACTGTGGCGATCTATTAAAAGTTATTTTCTTTATGCATTTGGCAAATTAATGATGTAGTTATAATTTTTTAAATTTGGAAACAAAAAAGTCAATTTATTTTAGTGCAATACACATTAAAAAGCATGATTTCGCTTGCGTTTTCATTTTCAAATCTCAATCATAAATATATATAAAAAATCAATATAATTTAGCCGATTATATTAATATAAATTATATCAATCTTATTGATAATTATTAAAAATATTGATAATTCTAGATGAATAATTAAAATCGTCATGGTGAATATAACAGTCCGACCCCTCTAACCAACACAGTTATTCACAGTTTCTAAGGGATAATTATCACTGTACATTCATTTAGTGAAAAGATCGTGAATAACAGTGTTCGTCGGATGGGTTATACTGTTACATTTCTAAGACCGATAATATTATCACTAGGGGTGAGAATAGATCAGGTCAGACCAGACTTTGAAAGATCTGAGTCTGACCTACAATTAATTTTTTAGGCCTAAGCCTGGTCTATGACCTATCATAAGTTTTTTTTTTTTGCCTGACCTGACCTTTTTAAAACTTTGGCCTGACCAGAAAGCCAATTTAAAAGCCTTATTCACATGAAAACATTTAAATGTTACATTTTATATTTTTTTTAATAGGCTAAACTATGCCTTTATATAAAAGGGAAACTAATAAAATAATAATCAAATGAAATAAAATAATAACTAACGCACTCCAACAACCTTCCAAGAAAACAAAAAAATAAAATGAATCAATAATTAGTCTCTATACACATATAAAGTTACATGCTCAATCCATATCAATTTACATGATACTCTACCCGTACTACATGATGCTCTCCACATACCAATACCAATGTACATATTTATATATATTAAACCAAAAATGATTTTTCTAACCAAATTATTTTTTAAAAATCTGAAACAGGCACCCTTTAAACACTAAAAAATGATTTGGTTTCAAAGACTATATTTTTTTTTCCTGAAACAAACGCACCCATTATTACCTCTCAAACAAATCTGGAACAACTATTTAGTGATTGCCTAATTAAACGGCTACCGAATATGGAACGACTACCGAATATAGAATCACTATCGAATATGGAACGATTAATGAGTGACTGCCTAATTGATAGACTTTAAAACAGGAAATAATATTATTAATAAAAAAGAATAAAAAATAATATTAATAGATAATAAAATATATATAGGTCGACCTACCAGACCTAAAAGGCTTTTTTATAAGCCATAGCCTGACATATTTAAATAAATAGGCTTTAAAAATAGTTTGAGCCTAGCCTTTTTAATAAATATGTTAGGTCAAGCTATAAGTAGATCAGACCATAGGCTCTTGACGGATGACCTGTCCTATTCTCATCCCTAATTATCACGTAATAAACAAATAATTATGTTTACTAATACAGTAAGTCAAAATATAGCAATAAGATATTGGCCTTGAAATCATCAATCAAGTTGTTTGATACACTTGAATTGATATTGGCCTTGAAATGCAATATCCTCTCAATGAGAATTAAAATCCAAGAAATAAACTTTGTGTCAATTCAGACAGAAACTTGAACTGATGTGAATTACCTTAATATTGACAAAAACTCTTTCATCCACAAGAGGCATCTGAAGAGGGGTAAAAATACTTAACATCCTCAACGACAGCTTGCCAAAAAATTGAGAAGGGTGTTAACTGTAATAGCCTAGAGAGGCATAAAAATAATACTCAAAGCCTAAAGAGGCAAAGTAAATAATACTTGTATGATATTGTTCAAGTAGTCGGTTAAGTCTTCACTATTCACTTGTATTGAAGCAAATTCTCTGTTAGGGGTGAACAAGATGCAACAATAGTCTTTTATTAACTAGTATAAAAATATTGGTCTCTACTCTATTATTTTAATCTAAGTTATTTATGATTTAACTTTATATTTACTAAAACTGTTTTATAATCATAAGTTGAATGATTTGATAAAGAACGTATCTTTTTGGTTAAGCAAGTTAAATAATTTATCAGAAATGACAAATTACATTTCAAACTCACCTTTCTTCTGTTTGTGAGCACCTTAAAAAAACTCCAAGTATTACTACACTATAGTACCCCAATTTTGTCCAACCAATCATAAAAAGTTTTCCATTTCTAGCCTCTATTTATGCCTCTGATTTTGTTTTTGTCAATGCTGGTATCCTCTGGTTTTGCCTCTAATGGTATCCTCAGGTTCTGCCTCCAATTTTGTATCTTCCCTCCGGTTCTGATTCAACCTCTATTTCCGTTTCTGCCTCTAATTCTGTTTGTGCCTTTAATGGTATCTTCTAGTTCTACCTCTTGTTCCATTTCTGACTCAGATTCTGTTTCTGCCTCTGGTTCTGTCTCTGCCTCTAGTGGTATCCTCTGATTCTGTTTCTACCACTGGTGGTATCCTCTAGTTTCATTTCTGCCTTTAGTGGTATACTCTAATTCTGCCTCTAGTGTTATCCTCTAGTTCTAGTTCTGCCTTTGGTTTTGTCTCTGCCTCTAGTGATATCATTTGGTTCTGGTTCTAGCTCTTGTACTGTTTTTGTCCTTGGTGGTATCCTCTAGTACTGCCTTTGGTTCTGTTTCTGCCTCTAGTGGTATCCTTTGTTATTTGTTCCGTCTCTGCCTCTAGTGGTGTTCGCTTGTGTTGGTTGTTTGTCTGGTTCTGTTTCATTCTCTAGTTGTGTTTCTGCCTTTATTGGTATCCTTTGGTTCTGTCTCTGGTTTCGTTTCTGCCACTGATTCTATTTCTGCCTCTGGTTCTGTCTATACTCCTGGTGGTATCCTCTGATTTTTTTTTTTATCACTAATTCTATTTCTGCCCCTGGTGGTATCCTATGGTTCTGCCTCCAGTTAGATTTATGTCTCTGGTGTTATCCTCTAGTTCTACTTCTGCCTCTGGTGGTATCCTTTGGTTCCGTCTTTGCCTCTGGTGGAATTCTCTGGTTATGCCTCTGATTTCGTTTCTACCTCTAGTGGTATCCGCTGGTTTTGCCTTTGATTATTTATGCCTCTGGTTATGTTTATGCCTCTTGTTCTGTTTCTGCTTCTGGTGAATCCTCTAGTTCTAGTTTGAGTTCACTTTTAGTTCGTGTTGTTTTTCATATTTTATCCTTTTTGTTTGGTTTTTGGGCAGTATTAGCACTCCATTCCATCTTTTCAGCATCATTGTTTTTCACTTCAATACAATATCTTAGAGAAAAAAGAGTTTTGAGTTTTAATTTTCTTAAGCTAGGAGAAACAAATTGCAGTTTTCATTTTATTAAGATAGTAAGAGGTTGGAGAGTTTTTAGTTTTGATTTTTTTAAGTTAGTAAGATTTTTTTTGTTAGAAAGATAAATGAAACATGAAATGAGTTAAGAAAGAATACAACAACTCAAAACAAAACAAAAAAAATACAAAAATACAAACAAAACAAATCAAGGAGTTTAGCAAATATTCAACTTGTGTCCTAACTATTTCTAAACTCATCTTTGTAATAATTTTATAGATTTGTTTAGTGTTTCACCTTTAATTTAAACTTTGTTTACCATAAATAAGCATTTTAGTTTTTGTTAAAAGTCTTATTAAATTCTATCAGTTTTATTAAATTCTTTAGTGTTATAATAATTGTCATCTTATTCTTTTAATTAAATTATGTATAAGTGCAATCAATATGAACCACTTTTAAAATCATAGACCTTCAAAATTCAGATTTATCACTATCACCTTTAATAAAATGAACATCCATATTATTCAAAATCAATGTGGCTAAAAGGTTGGTTGAAATATTATATTTTGCCAAGATTAGTTTTAAGATGTATGAGTTGCGACAACTTGATGACCTTAAGGTCTAAATAATAATCATCCTATTAATAAAATAAAACCGACTAAGATGCGACATCTTGTTAGTGATAGTTCAAGACGCTTGAGTTGTGACAATTTGGTGATATTAAACTTTCTTAACCAAACTTTCCCATCAAAATCAATTTATCAGACCCAAGGTCTTCTTTACTTTCATTAATCAACAATTTCCTTTTTATCCAACTATTTTATTGTAATCAAATGCATTTTCTTAAAAAAAACAATTAACACATCTGCATTTTCTACTGAAGAACCATGTAGCTTTGATTTCTCCATCCCACCAAGTCGATTATTGATTCCATCCTTTAGAACAAGGAGTTTTTGCAGGAGATGAAGATTACTATTTCTGTTCAAATATTTGAAAATTCTTTTGCCATCAATGATATTTGTATACATTTTGGTCTACTTTCTTACTTGTTTCATCCATTCTGGCTGCACAAGTAGGATGTTTATGAGTGAGCATCGGGTTTTATTCTTCTAGATTGAACTATTTCTGAAGTTCTTTTGTGTAATTTGTCTAATTAATGTATATCTCATCAGTGCATTGTTTATTTTGAATTCCAAAAAAGAACATGACTTCTCTCATGATGATTGTCGCGTTTCATTTGTCTGTAAAAAAGAAGTCGCCATCAATTTTATTTTATTAAAGGAATAATTGGATAAAACCTAAAATGATGATTTTGAATAAAAAATTTAGATTCGAGAGTCGGTTATTAGTAGGGA
>NC_021163.2:25657310-25694196 GCF_000331145.2 Cicer arietinum | reverse complement strand
GAAAGTATTACTACCCTACAACGTTAAAATGGTTATCCTATAATTAATTTTATACAAACTATTTATTTATTTAATTATTTATTTAACCCCAAAAAGAATAATAATAAAAAAAGAAAATTAATTATTTACATTAATAAAAGAAGAAAAATTTTTTTTTAATTAATTTGGTTTGACAAAGGAAAAATTTTGGTTCTATGTATCTCCAGGTGCAATACAGATGTCAAAACACACGTAGTTCTTAGTATAAAATATTTGTGTGTTGGTCAGTTTTAAATTTTATTAATTTTAATTATTATTTTTTATTTGTGTGATGGTCATGAGAGACTAATACCAAACGGTGCATTGGAAAACAACAAGGTGGTCCAACAATGGACGAGTTTGATATGGAGAAAGAGATAACAATATATTGTTTTGATTTTTATCCTCTTTATTTATCTTATTTTCCTAAATATTTTTAAGTTTACATGAATGAATAGAGCCATAAATGAGTGTTTGTGTGAGGTTTCACATAATATTGATTGTTGAATAATGTGTTTTCCCAATTCAATATTTTATTTTATAATTAAAATATGAAAATGCATTTTGTTTAAATTATAATATCATATATACAAAACGACAAACATGATAATATTCTAAAAAAAAAAATATTACAAATAGTCTTGCTATATGAACAAAGTTAACATGGAAACAATATATAAAAACTAAGACATTGGTTCATAAAAAAGGATATATGAAAAGCAACAAAGATGACAAACAAAACAAAATTGTTATATTAGTTTGATACTGAGGGAGAGTATTCCACATTTACGAGGTAATAATTTGTTCGAGAATTTTCCGTCTAGCTTTTCTTATACAGTTGATAGTAAGCAGGATAGTCGTGACTTTCATTCTTGTGAGTGACTATTCTTCATCATGACTTACTTTGAACATTGAAGTTAAAATAGCTAGAACGTTAACTAGTTGATTATATTAATTTTTGAGGGACATGATAGGAAATGGCTTCAATTTTTTATTTGACATCTATCTAATTTGTATATGTAAATGGTCATATTCTTATCCTTGTTTTTCCATTTTTGATTTAGCTAATTGAGGATTACATTCAAGTTTTATATACTTCCAACATTTTTACTTTCGAATCATAGGCGGATAGAATACTTGTGGTACAAACTTCAAATTCCTCTGCACAATTAGACAATCATAAAGAAAAAAATGACCTTTCTAAGGGATTAACATGTGTTAATTGCATGCCCCCATATATTGAAGTCCATCCAAATGAATGGAGTTTATTTTTATCGTTATACCGTCTAGTGGAATTAATAGCATGTTAAATTATGTAATGAAGTATTAGATTTATGAATCAACTACTTTTTCAAATATGGATTGTTTCTGGTTAGAAGAAAGGGAAAGACAAATAATGTTTGGTAAGAAATTGTGAAATGTATGATGGGTGAGAAGGAAAAGGAAACAGTACAAAATGCATTTATTGATATTCAAAATATTGAGGAACAAAAGTGTGTCGATTCTACAGTAAAGTTTGGTAAAACTTTAGGCACATCAATATAATCAATGCTTTAAAATCAAATTAAATTAATATTAACGATCATGAGAAACTTGATAATATTTCCATTGTTGACCTTCCCCCTTGGATATATAGGTGAACATAGTCAATGTCTTCAAAATTGTGATAATCAAGGTTTTTCTTCAATAGTCCTCCAAAGTTGATAAAAGATTTTTCATTTTTTAGATTGCTGTAATTTTCCATGATATGAAAGTAATTAGTGGTAGTGATGAAAGTTCAACATAGACTACCCAACTTCTAAAGATTTATTTGTGGCGAATATCCAAAGAAGTATGTTCATGACCCATAAGCTAGTAGGGGGTGGTTGATGAAGATGAATCTTATTAGTATCATGTTCAAATCTTGTGGACAAGTGACTTGACGTAGACTATAACCAAAAAGTACTCTAAAAGGTGAAAATTGTTAGACTTATGAAATCCAGGGGTTACACATAAGTTCTTCGTAATATACTTTATTCAATGAAGGATTCCCATGATTTCAAGTATCGAAGGTTTGTAAGATTCCCAATCTTTTAGACATTAGGTCAATGAGTTGGTTTAGATGATCTTTGTATGTTCCAAATTCATCCATGATTTTAGTCGGGAACATGTCCGATAAGGGTGTCATGATACTTTTTTTTTTTTTTTTTACCTTTTTCTTATATTTTTCTTGAAGGAAAATGTTATGAGAATGGAAAAAAAAAAAAAAAGAATGCGACGATTATGTAATTTACTACCTCCTAACATGCAATTATATTTTTTTTAAAGAAAAAATATTGTAAAAAAGATTAAACATGCATGATTATGCAATGCTTTATAATAAATATGATATATAAATAGGGTATGTTTTTTCAAATATACATGTGTCCTGCATAGTTCTTTTCTTATTTGATCTTTCTATGATTTTTTTAATGTGAATCTTTACTATGTGAATCTTTTCTTATAGTTCTAAATCGGTTCATAGAGCTCACAACTCAACTCTAAAATTTTAAACGAATTAATAGGTATACTATTAAAATGAAAATATTCTAGAAAATGTTAAGTCTATGTGAGACTTTCATGACAATGAAACAAGATGTACATCTAGAAGATTGTCATTACAGAGTCTCTAACTTATCTTAGGTTGCACTCAAGCCGAGTATATAACACACTCATTAGTGTGTGAATCATATTAGTATTATGTTTTAAAATATAAATAAAATAAAACAATCGTCACAATTAGAATAAATAATAATAATAAATATATATATATATATATAATACATAAATTACCATAAATATATGTAAATTAGTAGAAATACACAAAAATAAAATAATCACCACAATTAGAATAAATTAACATAAATACATATAATTAATACATAAATTACTATAAATAAATAAAAATAAAAGAACCACCACAATTAGAACAAATGACCATAAATATATATAATTAATACATCGATCACTATAAATAAATAAAAATAAAAGAATCACCACAATTAGACAAAATTACCATAAATACATATAATTAATATATAAATTACCATATATATATATATATATTAAATTATTAAACCAGTTTTGTAATCGTAAGTTGAATGATTTAATAAAGAACATATATTCCATTTTACTTAAGTAATTTTTTCACAAATGACCAAACACTATTCGAACTCCGTTTTCTTGTGTTTTCCAACATCTTCAATATTTTTTCTTACAACTTTCAAATGCTCTTATTGATCACCAATGTAAAGGAAATACTTTACTTCAAAAATCTCAAACCCAAACCTTATGATCTAATTGCAAGAAGCAATGTTTCTTCCACACTTAGAGAAAAAAGATGTGTTTAGAGAAAAAGAGAAGGAGGGTTTTGTTACTAGATTGGAGAACAAGAGAAAAAAGAAGTTATCTAAGGCACCTATTTATAGCCTAGTCCTTTCATTTGAGTCCACGAAAAATTTGGTAGAAGTGTGACTCATTTTGATCCACTATTATCTTACTAGATGGTAAAAACTATCTAGATATTTGTTTCACTTTTTAATTTATGTCCTATCACAAGGATTGTAAAAAGGATCGGTGAAGCCGGGTTTGGTATGTCATTTACCCGATCCCAACATTTGATCGGGTGAAATTTTAGAACCTAACATGTCTTTTAACCCGATCAAACATGATGAGTTGTGGGTTTATTAAGGACGAAATAAAATAAAGACAATACCGGGTTGGTCCCAAGACGCGATACCAAATAGTAATGCTTAAACTTTTTTTTAGAAAAAACAATTAAACATAAAGTAACTTAAAACAAGTCACATATGGTTACCACTTGCTAATTTATTGAAGAATAGTAACTCATAATATTTTTTTTCAAACTCTAAATTACTATGTTAGTGTTCTAATTGGTAATTTTTTTAGAGAGAGTGAATCAATAATAACCTCAAATAATTACAAAGAATAATCATTTGTCCCTAAAGTAATTTTAGACGGGACATGTAACCCAAACCTAGTCCTTTTTATATCTTGTCATTGTCTTGTCCATATTTTTTTGGGACCGGTTTAGACCAATCCAATGCTTACGGGCCAAGACGGGTTCGCGAGACGGACTCGATCTTGTACACCCCTACATATCACTACCTTTTCCACAAAATATCTATCCAGATGCAACTCAATTAGCAAATAAATTTAAGCGTAACATGCAATATCGTAAAGTATTTGTTGATTGTAATTCTTATGTAATTCGACTAAATTATTTCTCGACAAATATTTTTAATTAAGTCTCCAAAAATGTTTCCCAAAAAATTTAATGACACTAACCATCTCAAGAACTAGAATAAAAAGTTTCCATATCAAGAACTAGAATAAAAAGTTTTGTCGAAAATAAAGTTGTTTTATAATTTCACAAATAGTAAAACTACACACTGAATTTAATATATGTAAAAAATTTCATCTACGATTTCAACTATTTTTATAAACCATACAATTAAAAATATTTCACTAAAAAAAAATATAATTTTGATAATTTATAACATAAAATAAAAATAGTGCTAACTCACTCTTCAATATAGTTAAACTATAGAAATTAGGGTATAACAAGCTACAGTTCGTACAAAACTCCTATTACTAGGCATGACAACAGGGCGGAACGGAGACGGATTTTGCCTCCTCCATCCTTGCTCTCGACTAATTGGGAAAATACGCACCTGCCCCTGTTCCATAACGGGTGTGAAAATTAGACTCCTATTCTCTGCCCGAAACGGGGTTCGATTTCTCCAGCGACACCCCCACTCAATCAAAGCGGTGTTTCCCCGTCAAAATCATGTAGCTTTGAGTGGGTACCCGCGTGTGCGGACTATGTTGTCATCCCTATGTATTACCTCATTAATTGGCTGAAGTTTTTCTTTCAACACGCCTCTAATTAGAGGTGGACAAAGTTTAGTTCTGAACTAGAACGGTTTAAAAATTGAACCGAACATGTTTTATGTTTGAAAAAACCGAACCAAACTGTTTTATAAATTGGTGTACCGGTTTATTATTTGAACCGAACTGAACTGATTTAACTTAATTTTTTAATTTATATACACCAAATTTTACATAACTACCCCTAATTATTTCTATAAAAAAAATCGATTCATGTTTTTTGAAATAAAAACCGTTCGGTTTAGGTTTTTCGAACTGAAAACCAGTTCGGTTGGTTTTTTCCAACTAAAAACCGGTTTGGTTCGATTCTAGTTTTAAAAAATCAGTTCGAAAACAGTTAGATTCTCAATTTTTATAAACTAGTTCAATTCTAAAACAGTTCGGTTCAGTTATGCAGATTGGTTCAATTTTTGGTTTTTTTTAACACCCCTATCTCTAATCATAATCTTTGGTTGATACGTTGTAGTAAATCTAGAATATATTAAATTTTCATGCTGCTTGGATGGCCCATCTAGAATATACACAATTGTATTGTTATCAAATGGGTATATACACGATTGGATATTTCTCCTTCCTCAGATCTTATTCAACTTGAAAACGTTTGCCAGCATCTTCACCATTTTCTCCAGTCTAGATGATTTCCAACTTGTTTTCTTTATTTCTTAGTGGCACATAGTGGGGAATGATGTCAGTTGGAATTTCTTGAATCTCACGCTGTCATAATTTGGTTCCTCCTACTATCATCAATCTTATTATCAATTGCACTACTTATCTCTATGTCTTCTTATTTGTTGATACTTTTCTAGAAGAAACTAGCTTTGGTTATACAAGAGAAGATGGATGCAAGTCAATGGCTTCCTATTAAGATAACTAGTAGTGGGCATGCTATTTCTCATCTTTCTTTGTCAATGATTGGTTAGTTTTTTTCCAGAGCTAAAGCTTCCCAAGTCAGATGAGTCAATAATTTTCCTCAAGCTTTGTAAGGTTGTTGACACTAATACAAGCTATGCTATGAAAGTATTCATTAGAGTAATATACATTATGCACTATTCAACGTCTCTCTTTGTGGCTCTAATCAACGTACCTCAACACTTGCTCTAATTTTTCTATCTTTGATAAGCACAACAAAATATTTTTTATTCTTTGATTTGATGTCTGAAGATAGTCAATAATTTGTTAAGCACAACATTCAAGCACTCTCTAAAAAATAAGTTTGACTGAAGTTAATCCTCTAATTGAAGCATTACAACAACTTGTTTTGAGTTATCTGATTCAATGGTCTATAAAATGAGAACGCTCTAATGATCCCATCCTTTGATTATTCTAATGTGGTATAAAAAGATATTTTCTAAAAAATGAATGAAGCACAAAAAATGACAAAAGAAATATTTTTCAAAATTCACGCGAACCATCCTATATAATACAATCAGTTCAAATCACAGATGTATAAGAATTGCACAACGATTTCCTACAATAGTTGAAAACCCCTAAAGGAATCAACTTGCTTATATAAAGAAATATTTTGTGCAAAAATTGAAGGAGAGACGAGAATCACAAAATGCAACTTTGAGAGAACAATCTTCAAAAAGAAAAAAGCAAATTCCTTTGCAAAAAACCTTTGTAAAACTGAAAAGTGAAAAGTTTTTGAAATAATTTTACTAAGCGTGTTTCATTGTAATACCCTCTTCAAGACTTAACCTGAAGCACTTGAAATAATTTCATCTTTGTACTTTCGCCCAGTAGTGGTTGAGAACCACAAAAGCTTGACTATATTAAACTTAAAGTTTGAGAATACTAGAACATAATCAAGTAACTAGTAGTTATTCTAGTGCATGTGGATTAAATCCTTCCATGGAAAGCGATTAGACATAGCTACCACATTGGTTGTGAACAAATATAAATTTATTTTGTGATCTCTCTTCCTTATCTCTTTATTTTTGTGTTAAAGTTTTTTTTTAATTGTCTTAAATTTCTAATCATAAATATGTTATCGGCAAGCCATGACAAGTAGGGAAATCTCTCGTAGTCATTTTGACAACCATTGTTGGCCAAGTCTAAATTTTCGGATAATGCTCACACTCAATAGTTTAGAAACTCATATTTAGACCAAGACCTAATAGGTGTCTTGACTAAAGATAAAAACTAAGAAAAAATAGTATTTATGAGTTTTGAACTTAATTAATGTTTATGAATAATTTTATAAGAAGATTTTTCATACTTATCACACCAGAATTACTAAAAATATCTTTAAACTATTTTATATATAATGTTATATCCCTGAGTTTTGCAATCACTATGTTTATGGAGTGATTTTTTAAAGAAGCAATATTGAAAAAATGAAGGGTATATTCGATTTCTCATCAATCATTTCAATATATTAAAAGTAGAAGTCAAATCACGTTAAAAGTCTAAAATTAGGAATTGTTTATTTCAAACTCTTTTATTTATAAAAGATTTCAAATGTTTTAACCATATTATTTAAATTTTTACTTTTAAATATTTTTAAACCCTCTTTTAAAATATATTAATAAGTTTGATTTTTTTTAACAAGCAATATATATATATATATAAATAAAAGATATCAAATTACATTCGGATATTATATTAACAGTTATATTTATTCAATAATATTCTCGCATATAAATATTTCTAAATAGAAATACATACTAAGAATTCCATTAAAAGATTTATGATCGATAAAGAATACATAAGATTGCAAATACCTCCAAATACAACATTTGAAAAAAGTATATGTATCACATTGTTTGTTTTTTATTCAAACTAAAGCAAGCAAATCATGTTCAAGATACAATCAAACATGGTCCTGAATTTTTTATATATTAATTTCAAGAATGATATATTAATTGCAGAAGGTCGTGAAATTGGAGGGAGAAGTGGCTGTAGCAGGACGCAGGAGATAGAAGGTTGTGAGGAATAGGAGATTAGAAAATTTAAGAGAAGTTCACTTGAGAGATGGTAATTACAAAGATCAATCATATATTTAATTCTTTTATTAAAAATATTGTAATTCTCGGATAAATAAGTAAAAAGGTTGTGAAGCTACAAATCATCCCCTACAAACATGGTGTTTCTAAGGCAAGGAATTTTCGTTATAGCTTTGTCAATTGGTTTTCCAACCCGATAATATATATATATATAAAGTCATATTTGACTCAAACTTTTTTTCCAACCCCTAATACTCTCTATAAAGTATATGTTTATTTTAAAAAATCAATTATATCAATCATATTTATTCATATTAAAAGATATTCGTTTTCCTAGATAAATAAATAAGTAAAAGAGACGAATAAATAAATAAATAAATAAATAACGTGATGGAGAAGATTTGTATCATCATGTCACATTTTGAAAGATCCTCATTTAATTAAATTATTATAAATATAATAAAAACAAAACCATTAATTTATTCGTTGAACTATCAGTCTCTCTTCATATTCGTTCCTAAACTATTAAAATATATTGAAAGGTTCTAAACTATTACCCAATGTAACTATTTAGTCCCTCTCTCAATTTTTATATTTGGATGTTTGTGGATTTAATCATTGTTTATTATTTAGTCATTAAACTATAAATATACACCAAGATAACCTTTAAAATATCATAGAAAATCGATCATTTAACTCGTCATTTAATTAATTAAATCGATTAGCACATATAAACTAGGCTAAATTACATATGTGGTCCCTCAACTTAATTTCAGGTAATATTTTAGTCATTTATCTTCTTTTTTTTCCCGATTTAGTCCTTTATTCCTAACAATATCAAATAAAGTATGAAAATATGAGTTTATTTGAAAATTTGCGTTACAAATTTGATTAAATTTGTATTATATTGAAGAATATAATTAATTTTATGAGTTTTGATTAAATTTTTTTTTTGAATTTTTGTATAAAAAAGGATAACATTGTTAAAATTTTAAAACATAAAATATCAAATTGTCACTTAAAATTAAAAAAAAGAAAAAAAAAAAGATAAAGGACTAAAACGTTACCTGAAATTAAGTTAAGGGACCACGGATATAATTTAGCCTATAAACTATTAAAATATTTAAACCAATACACCATTAACTATTCTTTCATATCCATGGATGATTAAAGTTACTACTGGTACATAAACAAAATGTAAAGCAATAAATCAACAAGCATTATAAACCAGTAAACTATAAGAATACATTGAACTAGTAAACTAAAATGAATCACGCGTAGTTTCAAAGAGTAAGGTGAGATATAAAGATGGATGTCAACCACAACAAAAATATCTGAAGTTTCATGTGATTATTAATTTACAAGTTTAGTTGGTGAACTAAAATGTTTCTTATGATATTTCATGTATTATATGGATTTATTTTCAAAGTTTAAGGCAAAGTTTTACACGATAAGAGTATTTCGGTTGTGACAATGTATGCATTGCAACAACTACAATGCCTGTGATTTCAGTGGCCTCATTAGCTACCGCAACTACAATTTTAAATCATGATTTAAGAACTTAACAATAAAAAAATAGTCAATTGACAAACATCCAAATAAAAAAATTGATGCAAAGACTAAATAGTTGAATTCACTACGCGAAAAAACGCATATTACAGCGCTTTTTTTAAGCCATTTACAGCGCTTTTTCAAAAAAAATAAGCGCTGTGGAAACGAGCGCTGTAAATGATACAACAGCGCTTCTAAAAAAGCGCTATAAAACATGTAAATACAACGCGCGCTTGTTATGCACATTTTACAGCGCTTCTTCACAAAAAGCGCTGTAATATGCACCCCATTATATGAGTTATGGGTGTGCATTTTACAACGCTTTCTCAAAAAAGCGCTCTAAAATGCACACCCATAACTCATATATGGGTGGGCATATTACAGCGCTTTTTTGAGAAAGCGCTGTAAAATGCCCACCCATAATTTCATCTATGGGTGTGCATATTACAACGCTTTCTCAAAAAAGCACTGTAAAATGCCCACCCATAATTTCATATTATGGGTCTGCATTTTACAGCGCTTTTCTTGTACATTTTACAGCGCTTTCTCACGAAAGCGCTGTAAAAGGTGCAATGAATATTACTTACGTGTCGAGCATATTCTTTATTCCGGGGTGATTGGTGTAATCGCCGTGCACGGGATCCAAATAGTATATCACTTCAGAGACCGCATTGATTGCAAATAGCACCCAATGTGCCCTACAACAACAAAAAATTGGTTAAGCAATTTTGTTTATAGACAACTAATAAATTAAATTCTCATCAATTAAAAAAGATAAAATTACGTACCCTGAATTATATGGTGCCAAGAACAATTTATCACTTTCTTTATTTCTTAAAAACATATCTACAATGTAGTGTTTTACATTGTCTGGATCGAGTTTGAACATCGACATCTTATGCGGAGACAAGAATGAGTATTTATTTGACAGTTTCCTCGTGCACACGACCTTCTCGTACAAAAACCTTCAATGAAAATTTTAAACTAGATTAATTACCAATACATTTAATTAATTACAAATAAATGCAATTAAAAGTATTTTTTACCTTATGTACAAGCTGATTACAGTAACACTCAGCTCCTTATGTTCGAGAAGATCGTACATTTGCTCCTTTTCGAGGTATTCAATATACTCATCTCCAAAGATGTCTTGATTCATTTGTACAATGGGCGAATCGTTGCTGCTGCCCATGTTCCTTTTTATTTGGATGTCAAGACACGCCCCGTATTTACCAAGGCGTGGCTGACTTTTATTAGGAGCAGCAGCAGCAGCGACCGATTTTCCCCGATCCAGATTTTTTGTTGCTGCAAGTTTTGCAGCTTTATTACCCTCCAGCCTTTGTAGTTTGGCAGCCCTATTAACCTCCAATTTTTGAGGTCTGCTGCCTTTTTTTGGCTGTAGGGGTGGTTTATTTATTTGGACCTACAAAAATGAGGTAAAATGTTAGTTTATTGAATCTGAAAAAATAAAAAACCTTAGGCAATAAATGTGACAAACCTTTTCGGGAGATGTAACTGATTTGTCCTTGGGAATCTTTTTTTCGAGGGCAACAAGGTGTGTGGGCCATGCCACGTAACTGCCAATAGCGTCGCTTAAGAACTTCATATCTCCATCGTTGTCCGGTATGGGCAACGGTGCAGTTGGTTCGAAAGCAACCGTAGGCGATACTTTGACATGGCCCGCGGGGATCGGAATATTGTGCAATACTTCTCCCGAAGTATTGTGCAATATTCCTTTTCCCACCTTCCGTTGAGTCGGCGAGGACAAGTATAGGACACATGTAGTGACACCCTACATCAATAGTTAAAACATAAGTACAGTTAATATATAAGTTTGTTTAATACATAAGTAATTACATAAGCAAGTAAGTAGTAAGTAATTAATTACCTCGGGAATACTCTTCAAACCGACGTTGCAACTCCCGGTTTCACTCTCCATTTGTATTTCAGGTTGGAGCTGAACCGGAAGTTGCTTGTCTTTATTCGTATTCACCAAGAGTGCCACTTGCTCCGATAAGATTCTGAGCTTCTCTAATACTTCCTCGTTGGAAGGTTTTTGGCGCTTCTCTTGAGGAAAAAAGCTTTTGGGAGTTACGCCAAATCCTTTCCCCCTCACTCGACCGGAATACTCAGGGACATTAAACACTTTCCCAAGAATGTCCCTGCACGTATCCTTGTTGCCCTCTTGAGTTTCAGAACTTTGTTCAATAGTTTCCTAAAATACATGTAACATTAAAAAGATAAGTTCAATAGCATTTTTAAAATACAATATTAAAAAATATTAAAGTGATAATATACTTACACAAAGTTCTACAACTTTCTTGACATTTTCATTATCAACCACTCCTTCTTTGTTAACACGCGCTTCCTTCCATAAGATATGACGACCCAAGGGTTGATCGGCTTGGGTGTCTTTTCTCTATTCGTTAAAATCATAAACAAAATAATACAAATTAGTTACACACTATAGTTTATAATACAAATTACAAGTGATGTTTAATTACTTACAATTTTTTGTTCAAGGCGTGCATATCCCATACGTGATTTCTTGTATGGGTGTTTTGGGTTGCTTGCCCGTTCGCGATTTGCCTTACTAATATTCTATATAAAAAAAAAATAGCAATTGTGTAAAAATTTAAAATACGCTACGAATATGAATAATAAAACACAAATGCTAATAAATTAATCACTTACGACAAACGCCGGGTCAGAACGTTTGGAAACAAATGCACTCCATTCATCCTTTGATATATAATGTTGATATATCTTTGGAGGTTCAGCATTTGTGTTTCCTTCTCTATCTTTTAGATAGAAATTTGAGAGATGGGATCTAAATCCACGATGGATTTTCCCAGCAACTCTCAAAACATATGACTTTCGTTCCTCATCAAGAACAAAAGTGGTCTGCAATGAAAACAATTATAAGTAATGTATTTTACAGAAAAAAAATTATAAATGACAAAAGAGTAGATCAAAATATTTACTTGAATGTCATTCCAGATGATATCTTTGGCATCCTTCAACGCCTTATCTCTCCAGTTGTCTATTGTTATTGGGACATTTTGACGAACAACAGCCCCAATGTAGCTTACAAACATGGAGCTGTTGGGGTCAACTGGCTGACCACTCTCGTTCCAGCCAACCTAATAAACTCATATAGTAAGTACATGCCCTAAACCCTAAAAAAAGATAAAAAAACACACAGCAAACAGAGTATATATAGTATACCTCAAATTTAATGCCACTGCTCCGTGCTTTAATCACCCTTTGCATGATAGTTGCACCACGTTTGACTTCTTTTTCGTAAGTCTTAGAGGTGCCAACTTCTTCATTTTGAACTTCTAAATCTTTGTTTGTATCCATTTAACTACAACAAGTTCAACATGCACTTTAGTATAACATCAACAAGCTCAACATGGATCATGCATTATTATAAACAAACTCAACATGTATCAGTATATCTTAAAAAAGCTCAACATGCATTCTAATGATTACAAAAATTTAATAACATCAATACCTGAATAATGATGGTTCGAAGAAAGACGAAATGCAAAGAAAAGAGGGTTTGCAGAAAGTTCACAGAAATATGGTTCACAGAAATACGGTTTGAAGAAATACGTAATGAGGGTTACGTATTTCAATGAAAATATATTGTGTGAAATGGGAGAGATGATCTTGGATGGAAATAAGGTTCGAAATGAAGGAGATGATCGTGGAAATAAGGTTCGTAAAGGACGGGATGATAGGGTTTGCAAAAGAAGAGAAGAAATGAAGGTTGAGATGAAGGTTACGTAATGAAGAGGAAACTGAAGAGGTAACTGTTATATATACGTAACACTTTTACAGCGCTTTTTATAAGCCTTTTACAGCGCTTATTTTGTAAAGCGCTCTAAAAGGCTTCTTTAGTTAAATTTTTAAAAGGCTCTTTTACAGCGCTTTTTTCAAATAAGCGCTGTAAAAGACCTCCGTGTGTTATTATGTTATTTGAATGCCTTTTACAGCGCTTTTTTCAAATAAGCGCTGTAAAAGACCTCCGTGTGTTATTATGTTATTTGAATGCCTTTTACAGCGCTTTTTTCAAATAAGCGCTGTAAAAGACCTCCGTGTGTTATTATGTTATATGAATGCCTTTTACAGCGCTTTCACACATAAGCGCTCTAAAAGGCTTCTTTAGTTAAATTTTTAAAAGGCTCTTTTACAGCGCTTTTTTCAAATAAGCGCTGTAAAAGACCTCCGTGTGTTATTATGTTATATGAATGCCTTTTACAGCGCTTTCACACATAAGCGCTCTAAAAGGCTTCTTTAGTTAAATTTTTAAAAGGCTCTTTTACAGCGCTTTTTTCAAATAAGCGCTGTAAAAGACCTCCGTGTGTTATTATGTTATTTGAATGCCTTTTACAGCGCTTTTACACATAAGCGCTCTAAAATGTCTCTTTATGTTAATTTTAAGAGGCTCTTTTACAGCGCTTTTCCCAAATAAGCGCTGTAAAAGACCTCCGTGTGTTATTATGTTATATGAATGTTTTTTAAAGCCTTTTACAGCGCTTTTCCACATAAGCGCTCTAAAATGTCTCTTTATGTTAATTTTAAAAGGCTCTTTTACAGCGCTTTTTCCAAATAAGCGCTGTAAAAGGCCTTATTGTTTTTGTGTTTTGTTATGTTATGTTATTTTTTAAACAAGCTCAACATGCATGCAAAACCCACATAGTAGTAACTGGTCACCACAAAAATCCCTTCCTCTTCACCAAACTCTTCTCCTTTTATGCATCTTCTTCACAAACATCAAAGCTTACTCTTTCACAATTCAATCTCCACCTCAACACCCTTTTTATCTCTTTACATTCTCTTTCCTTCTTAAATCGAAACTTAATTGGTATTCAGGATCATTGCCATGTTGCGAAAAATGGGTTTGTGTCTGGTGTTTTTGGGGATTCCCATGATGCGTACAAGGTGTTTGAAGAAATGGGTTTGTGTCTGATGTTTTTTGGATTCCCATGATGCGTACAAGGTGTTTGAAGAAATGGGTTTGTGTCTGATGTTTTTTGGATTCCCATGATGCGTACAAGGTGTTTGAAGAAATTAGGTGTCTGATGAATATTATTTTTAAAGCTTTTTTACAGCGCTTTGTCAAATAAGCGCTGTAAAATGTCTTTTTTACTCACTTTCAAAAGAGTCGTTTACAGCGCTTTGTGTGAAAAGCGCTGTAAAAGGTATAAAACACTCATTATTTTATTTTTAAAAGGATCTTTTACAGCGCTTTTTAAGATAAGCGCTGTAAAATGTCTCTTTATTTTATTTTTGTGTTTGGTTTATTTGGGTTGGGATGACATTAAAAACATTTTTATCATTGTTTATTGGATTAAAAATATTGTTATCATTGTCTTTATCACAATACTTTAGGAGATGATGAATTATTAGAAATGAGTATTCTGAAGAATCTATATATATATATGCACTGAGCAAAAGAGAATCTCTCTATTCAGTTCAGTTCAGTTCATGTAAATTACTAATTTATATTCAGTTCAGTTCATGTAAATCAAGCTAAATATAAAACACTCATTGTTACATGAACTTGGTATAAAACACTCAAATCAAGCTAAATATAAGCAGAAAATAAATTAATCAGAAAATAAATTAATCAGAACTTAGTATAAAACACTCAATTCAGATTACATGCATATTTACAATAACACAGTTCAGATTACATGCATAGCTTATATAAAACAATTAAACATATATATACATTAAGATGCCCTTCTTCTTTTCCTGGTGACATTCACATTTGTTTGTCCATTTACAATACGAAACGATGGATTAATCCAAATTCCCTCATCATGATCATCTCTAAGATATAAACCATCATCAGTTGAATCAATTTCATGTGGTTGTTGTGATGTTGCAAATAAAAGATCATTACCAACATCTTCATCATTATTGTTATCATCACTTATTTTATTGGTCGATAGGACAACAGACCATTTATCATTAGAAGGATCAGTGACATAAAACACTTGTTGAGCTTGCGACGCTAAAATAAAAGGCTCGTCTTTGTATCCCACCCTATTAAAATCGACAAGCAAGAATCCTGACTCATCAATCCGAACGCCATTATTATTATCGACCCACTTGCAACCAAATATGGGAACACGAAACATTGTGTAGTCTAACTCCCATATGCGCTCGATAACCCCAAAATATGATAGATTTGCATATATTGGGTTTTTGTCTTTTGCACTTGAGACATGCATCGCTTCAGCTACGAGAGTGACTCCACTATTTTGCATAGTGGTCTGATCATCTTGTTCTTTGGTATAAAATGTGTAGCCGTTAATAACATAACCAGTGTAAGAAAAGACATGTAAGCTCGGACCATTTGCTAGCCACCTCAATCTATTTGAAATTGATCCGGGGTCTATATCAAATTTTGACATTATGTGATTTTTTAACCATGTTACAAAACTTCGATTGTGCTCTCGAGTTATCCAATTTTGATTCCTATTCATGTTCAAACGAGATAACTGATCAATGTGTATTGTAACATACGGTTGAACCTCATCATCATTGTGCAGAACATACAATTGTGCCTGCTCCCATTCTGTCCTTGATATAGTCAGTAGTCTCCTTCCAGTTATCCCTTCTCCTGATAGTCTTCCCGAATGACGAGACATGGGAAGCCCTATGGATTCAACATTGGACAGATATTCAGTACAAAATTCAGCAGCCTCTTCAACAATGTATCGTTCAGCAATACAACCTTCTGGTCGACTTCTACTTTTTACGTACCCTTTTAATATTTTCATATATCGTTCTATCGGATACATCCATCTCATATAAGCTGGCCCACAAAGTTGTGTCTCCTTAACCAGATGAACAGTAAGGTGAACCATTATATCAAAAAACGATGGTGGGAAATACATTTCAAGCTCACACAAAGTAACAACAATTTCCCTCTGCAATGTCGGTAATTTCTGAGGGTCGATCACTTTACTACAAATTTCCCTGAAGAAGAAACATAATCTAGTTAAGGCTAGTCGAACTTTTTCAGGTAAAATGGAACGTATACCTATTGGTAGCAAATGCTCCATTATAATATGACAATCATGGGTCTTCAAACCTTTTAACTTGAGGTCTTTCATACAAACCAAATTTTTAATGTTCGAAGAGTATCCTTCTGGAACTTTAACTTCGTGTAGAAATTTACATAAAACAATTTTTTCCTTTCTAGATAGAGTATGAGCGGCTGGAGGTAGATATGTGCGATTTCCTTTCTTTACTGGAGCCAGTTCATTTCTTATTCCCATATCGACCAAGTCCAATCTTGCATTGACGCCATCTTTAGACTTTCCTGGAACATTGAGTAACGTACCAATAACACTTTCAAATACATTTTTTTCAATATGCATCACATCGAGGAAATGTCTTACATACAATGACTTCCAATATGGCAATTCAAAGAAAATTGACTTTTTCTTCCACCCAGTTTTCACCAGCTCTCCCGCAAAAGGTTTGCCAAATTTATTGGTCAAACCTTGTACTTTTTCAAGTATTTGATATCCAGTCGGTGCTAAAGGAGCTTTACCTTCCTCTGATTTTCCATTGAATGCATTTCTCCACCCACGATACTGATGACTATAAGGTAAAAATCTACGATGTCCAAGAAACACATTCTTCTTACAATGTTTCAACCGCATCCAATTTGTACTCTCTTCACATATAGGACATGCACACTGACCTTTAATGCTATATCCTGATAAATTACCATATGCTGGAAAATCATTAATTATGCCGAACAACATAACCCTTAAATTGAAACATTCTTTCTTATACCCATCATAAACTTCCACACCTGTCTCCCACATACTTTTTAAATTTTCGATTAGAGGAGTCAAGTATACGTCGATATCATTCCCCGGTTGTTTGGGTCCAGAAATTAACAGAGACAACATCATAAACTTACGCTTCATACATAACCATGGAGGTAGGTTATATATTACCAAAATCACAGGCCACGTGCTATGTGAGATGCTTTGAAGACCATGTGGATTCATTCCATCAGTAGAAAGTGCAAGTCTTAGATTTCTTGACTCTATCCCGAATTCAGGATACTCGTGATCAATTTTTGCCCATTGTGGGGAATCTGCAGGGTGTCGAAACATTCCATCTCTAATTCTTTCATCTGCATGCCATGTCAAGTGTTTTGAATCTTCTTCACTGCGATACATGCGCCTAAATCTTGGTATTATAGGAAAATACCACACGACTTTTGCTGGAGTAGATTCTTTCTTCTTATATCGAGAGACATTGCATTTCGGACACGCCTTAAGTAGTTCATATTCGTTTCGAAATAAAATGCAATCGTTAGGACACGCATGAATCCTTTCGTAACTCATTCCAATAGAACACAAAATCCGTTTAGCCTCGTAGGTTCGACTGGGAAGTTCATTATCATCTGGCAACATATCTTTTATGAGTGTTAATAATTCCGTAAAGCTTTTATCAGACCATCCATTACTCGCTTTTAAGTTGTACAACTTTAATATCGCTGACAGTCTTGTGAATTTAGTACAACCATTATATAATTCTTTCTCTGCATCACTCAACAAACTTTCAAACATTTTAGGACAATCTCGAAGATCTTCTTCAACTGCTTTTGCAATCTCATCAACTCGGTCCGGCTCATATGTATCTGTATCGAAGTCAGTTGAAGCATATGTCGAACTATTCTCAAAATTAATGTTTCCTTTTTTTTTCTCACCATGTCTTATCCAACATGTGTAGCTTTGATCAATTCCATTACATACTAGATGTCCTTCTAATTCATCTTCTCTAACACGTTTTCCAAAACAACATTTTAAACAAGGACAAACTACTCTATTTGGATCTTTTGCATTCTTCACTGCAAACTCAACAAACTCCTTCACTCCAATTTCATACTCTTTTGACAATCGATTGGCTGAAATCCATTTCCTATCCATATTATACCACCTATATAAATGCAGTAACAAAAATAATAAGCTTTCAAAACATATCAACAAGTTTCAAAAAGAAACCAATATCAACTAACAATTTCAAAACAGAACAGATCATGTGGTATGAGTTTTTGACAATTTTTGACAATTTCAAAACATAACAGATCATGTGTAAAAAATACCTTAGACAACGTAGATGGCCGCACAGTACGTAGAGGATATTAGGGTTCCCAACGTATATAATTATTAGAAAGATGTAGAGGATATGAGGGTTTCCAACGTATATAATTATTTTAAAGATGTATTTTACAGCGCTTGTGAAAAAAGCGCTGTAATAGGTAGTTAAATTCAATGAAAGCGCATGTGTTTTACAGCGCTTGTGAAAAAAGCGCTGTAATAGGTAGTTAAATTCAATGAAAGCGCATGTGTTTTACAGCGCTTGTGAAAAAAGCGCTGTAATAGGTAGTTAAATTCAATGAAAGCGCATGTGTTTTACAGCGCTTGAGAAAAAAGCGCTGTAACTGATACGCGAAAGCGCTTCCTTTTACAACGCTTTTTTGACAAGTGCTATAAAAGCCTTATAACGTGATGCGCAAACGTTATATGACCTACTACAGCGCTTGTTTTACAGCGCTTTGAATCAAAAGCGCTGTAATAGGTTCCGTTATTTTTAAAATATAATTACAACAGCGCTTGTGTTTAGCAAGCGCTGTAAAATGGGCGCTGTTAAATGTCATTTTTGGCGTAGTGATTGAAGAATAATTTTGTTGATTAATTCTTTAATTGTAGAGTCAAATCACACCAAGAATCTAGAATAAGAAATTGTTTATTTCTAGTTCTTTCAATGTAAAATTACTTACTTACTTAAGTGTAAACTAATTTATTTCTAGAAGATTTCAAATGTTTTAATCATATTATTTAAATTTGTACTTTTAATTTTTTTTAAACTCTCTATTAAATAATCAATTGACAAACGTCCAAATAAAAATTACATTAACATATACTCTCATTCAATAACATTCTTGCAAATAAATATTTTCATATAAAAATACACACCGAGCAATTCCATTAAAAAGAATTATGATAGAGATTATATTAGATTCCCCATACCTCTAAATACAACATTTATTAAGATTAAGATAAAAAAAATACACCAAGATAACCTTTAAAATATCATAGAAAATCAATAATTTAACCCCTCATTTAATTAATTAAATCGATTAGCACATATAAACTATTAAAATATTTAAACCAATACACCATTAACTATTCTTTCATGTTCATGGATGATTAAAGTTACTACTGGTACATAAACAAAATGTAAACAAATAAACCAACGAGCATTATAAACCAGTAAACTATAAGAATACATTAATTGAACTAGTAAACTAAAATGCATCACGCGTAGTTTAAAGGTGAGATATAAAGACGGATGTCAACCACAACAAAAATATCTGAAGTTTCATGTGATAATTAATTTACAAGTGTAGTTGGTGAACTAAAATGTTTCTTATGATATTTCATGTATTATATCGTTTTATTTTCAAATTTTAAGGCAAAGTTTTAACTTATAGACCACTTTACACGATAAGAGTATTTCGGTTGTGACAATGTATGCATTGCAACAACTACAATGCCCGTGATATTTCAGTGGCCTCATTTGCTACCGCAACTACAATTTTAAATCATGATTTAAGAACTTAACAATAAAAAAATAGTTAATTGACAAACATCCAAATAAAAAAATTGATGCAAGGACTAAATAGTTGAATTGAAGAATAATTTTGTTGATTAATTCTTTAATTGTAGAGTCAAATCACACCAAGAATCAAGAATAAGAAATTGTTTATTTCTAGTTCTTTCAATGTAAAATTACTTACTTACTTAAGTGTAAACTAATTTATTTTTAGAAGATTTCAAATGTTTTAGTCATATTATATAAATTTGTACTTTGAATTTTTTTAAAACTCTCTATTAAATAATCAATTGACAGACGTCCAAATAAAAATTACATTAACATATACTCTCATTCAATGACATTCTTGCAAATAAATATTTTCATATAGAAATACACACTAAGCAATTCCATTAAACAGACATGTCTTAAGATATGATTTTCCTTAAATGTTGATTCAAGATCTCCACTAGTAATATCCTCAACAAATACATTACTCAATATTAAAAGAATGAAAAAAAATTTAACAAGGCAATGTTCTAAGAAGATTTTTGCCTAGAACACATCAAAAGAAAAGAATAAATGAAAAATTCTTTAAGTAGAGGTTATAAGGATTGATGTAAATCAATCAAGTTGCTTGATACACTTGAATTGATATTGGCCTTGAAATGCAATATCCTCTCAATGAGAATTAAAATCCAAGAAGTAAACTTTGTGTCAATTCAGACAGAAACTGGAACTGATGTGAATTACCTTAATAGTGGCAAAAACTCTTTCATCCACAAGAGGCATCTGAAGAGATGTAAAAATACTTAAAAAATCCTCAACGACAGCTTGCCAAAAAATAGAGAAGGGTGTTAACTGTAATAGCCTAGAGAGGCATAAAAATAATACTCAAAGCCTGAAGAGGCAGAGTAAATAATACTTGTATGCTATTGTTTAAGTAGTAGGTTAAGTCTTCACTATTCACTTGTATTGAAGCTAAATCTCTGTTAGGGGTGAACAAGATGTAACAATAGTCTTTTATTAACTAGTATAAAAATATTTGTCTCTAGTCTATTATTTTAATCTAAGTTCTTTATGATTTAACTTTATATTTACTAAAACTGTTTTATAATCTTAAGTTGAATGATTTGATAAAGAACTTATCTTTTTTGTTAAGCAAGTTAAATAATTTATCAGAAATGACAAATTACATTTCAAACTCACCTTTCTTCTATTTGGGAGCACCTTAAAAAACTCCAAGTATTACTACACTATAGTACCCCAATTTTGTCCAACCAATCATAAAATGTTTTCCATTTCTAGCCTCTATTAATGCCTCTGATTTTGTTTTTGCCAATGGTGGTATCCTCCGGTTTTGGCTTTAATGGTATCCTCAAGTTCTGCCTCTGATTTTGTTTCTTCCCTCCGGTTCTGATTCTACCTCTATTTCCGTTTCTGCCTCTAATTCTGTTTGTGCCTCTAATGGTATCCTCTAGTTCTACCTCTTGTTCCATCTCTGCCTCTGATTCTGATTCTGTTTCTGTCTCTGGTTCCGTCTCTGCCTCTGGTGGTATCCTCTGGTTCTGTTTCTACCTCTGGTGGTATCCTCTAGTTTCGTTTCTGCCTTTGGTGGTATCCTCTAGTTTTGCCTCTAGTGGTATCCTCTGGTTCTAGTTCTGCCTTTGGTTTTGTCTCTGCCTCTAGTGACATCATTTGGTTCTGGTTCTGGCTCTTGTTTTGTTTATGTCTTTGGTGGTATCCTCTGGTACTGCCTCTGGTTCTGTTTCTGCCTCTAGTGGTATCCTTGTCTTTTGTTCCGTCTCTGCCTCTAGTGGTGTCCACTAGTTTTGGTTGTTTGTCTGGTTCTGTTTCGTTCTCTAGTTGTGTTTCTGCCTTTATTGGTATCATCTGGTTCTGTCTCTGGTTTCATTTATACCTCTGATTCTATTTCTGCCTCTGGTTCTGTCTATACTCCTGGTGGTATCCTCTGATTTTGTTTTTACCACTGATTTTATTTCTGCCCCTGGTGGTATCCTATGGTTCTGCCTCCAGTTCCATTTATGTCTCTGGTGTTATCCTCTAATTCTGCTTCTACCTCTGGCGGTATCCTTTGGTTATCCCTCTGATTTCGTTTCTACCTCTAGTGGTATCCTCTGGTTCTTCCTTTGATTGCTTATGCCTCTGGTTATGTTTATGCTTCTTGTTTCGTTTTTGCTTCTGGTGAATCCTCTAGTTCTAGTTTGAGTTCACTTTTAGTTCGTGCTGTTTTTTATATTTTTTCCTTTTTGTTTGGTTTTTGGGCAGCATTTGCACTCCATTCCATCTTTTCAGCCTCATTGTTTTCCACTTCTACACAACATCTTAGAGAAAAAACAGTTTTGAGTTTTAATTTTCTTAAGCTAGGAGAAAAAAAATTGCAGTTTTCATTTTATTAAGCTAGTAAGAGGTTGGAGAATTTTTAGTTTTGAATTTTTTAAGTTAGTAAGAGTTTTTTTTGTTAGAAAGATAAATGAAACATGAAATGAGTTAAGGAAGAATACAACAACTCAAAACAAAACAAAAAAACACAAAAATACAAACAAAACAAATCAAAGAGTTTAAGCAAATATTCAACTTGTATAAGCCCGACTACAACAACTCAGATCTTAACCAAATAAGACCGACTAAGATGCGACATCTTGTCAGTGATAGTTCAAGACGCTTGAGTTGTGACAATTTGGTGACATTAAACTTTCTTAACCAAATCCAAATAAATAACCAAACTTTCCCATCAAAATCAATTTATGAGACTCAAGGTGTGCTTTACTTTCATTAATCAACAACAATTTCCTTTTTATCCAACTATTTTACTGTAACCAAATACATTTTCTTTAAAAACAAACAATTAACACATCTGCATTTTCTACCGAAGAACCATGTAGCTTTGATTTCTCTATCCCACCAAGTCGATTATTGATTCCATCATTACAGATAAATCCTTAGAACAAGAAGTTTTTGCAGGAGATGAAGATTACTATTTCTTTTCAAATATTTGAAAATTCTTTTGCCATCAATGATATTTGTATACATTTTGGTCTACTTTCTTACTTGTTTCATCCATTCTGGTTGCACAAGTAGGATGTTTATCAGTGAGCATTGGGTTTTATTCTTCTAGATTGAACTATTTCTGAAGTTCCTTTGTGTAATTTGTTTAGTTAATGTATATCTCATCAGTGCATTGTTTGTTTTGAATTCCAAAAAAGAACACGACTTCTCACATAATGATTGTCGCGTTTGATTTATCTGTAAAAAAGAAGTCGCCATCAATTTTATTTTATTAAAGGAATAATTGGATAAAATCTAAAATGATGATTTTGAATAAAAAATTTAGATTCGGGAGTCGATTATGAGTAGGGAAAATATTACTACCCTACAACGTTAAAATGGTTATCCTATAATTAATTTTATACAAACTATGTATTTATTTAATTATTTATTTTACCCCAAAAAGAATAATAAAAAAAAAAGAAAAAATATTTTTTTTTATTTGTTTGGTTTGACAAGGGAAAAACTTTGGTTCTATGTATCTCCAGGTGCAATACAAATATCAAAACACACATAGTTCTTGGTATAAAATATTTGTGTGTTGGTCAGTTTTAAATTTTAGGCTTAATTGCACTTTTGGTCCCCCTATTATAGGTGAAAATTGAAAGTAGTCCCCCCATTTTGTTTGTCTCCAGTTTTAGTCCCCCAAACAAAATTTGAATACAAATCATGATGAGTTGTCATTTTTTTAATGACGTGTAAATAAAAGGGTAACATGGCAGAAACTTATGTGGAATAAACTCATTATTATATTATTTCTTATGAAAAAAATATAATTTATATTTTTAAAAACTATTATTATAATTGTGACAATATTGTTAAAAATACAATTTAATTATTAAAATTAAATTAAAAGAAAAAACACCTAAAATCATGAACCCTAAACAAATCAAAATCAAAAACATTCACTCATGAATCCTAAAATCATTCTGGATTTCTTCCTCCTTAACAACACGATCAACATGGCCTCCATCTCCCCCCTCAACATTGCGCTCAACTTCCTCCTCAATAGTTTCATCAACAAAGCTCTCAACTTGACCCACTCAGAGTTACAAGAAGAGTATACCACACTAATCCTAGAATATGGTTGCTTGGCTATTACAGATACATAGGGAACTTGAGAGTCAACTAAAATAGAACAGAGTTACGATCGAGCACATTGCTAATATTTACATAAACCAGGTCCAAATTAAATTCGAGCATGATAAAAGAAGGTCAAAATCAATCATGTGGTAAGCTATAACAATCAGCTACTCAGTAAGCTAGCAAGAATTTGATGTCAATTCAAGTCTCATAACTGTGTATACACAGCCAACTCAAATCTCCATTCAACAAAGTCAAGCTACTTTAAATACTGCATTACATTTTTACTAGAAATATAAGGAAGTCCTACATCAAATGGGGACACATCGTGTCCACCAATCAGCGATTCATAATTGTTCAAGTTCTGTTATGGATACTCATCAGATAGAAAAAGCAAAAAACAAAAACAAAAAAAGAGAAAAATTTTTCAAAGGGATAATGGAAATAAAATCTGCCTTCAAATCCGTTATCATTAGCCTCAACGAAAACCTCACGGCTATCGCTAAAATCTCCATCCTTGACTGCTTCAACAGAAACATCATCTTTGTCATCATCACCGCCTTCCTCCTTCGCGTCATCTTCTTCATCAGCAGTTACCTTAACAATAGGTCTTAGAGATTGTTCATCGAACGGTTTTAGGGTTTCGTCTTCGCCGCTACCAAAACCATCATCGTTTTCGGAGTCGGAAGTGGCACTATTATTAACGCCGTTAGTGAAATTTGGTTCAAATTGGGAAGGAGATAGGGTTTGAGAATCCATAGTGAAGAAATGAAGGGATAAGGTTTTAGGATTATAGGCGGAGAGACTAGGAAATAAGAGAATGAGAAAATGAAATAGGATTTTAGGGTTCAGAATGATTTTAAGGTTCATGAGTGAATGCTTTTTGATTTTGATTTGTTTAGGGTTCATGATTTTAGGTGTTTTTTCTTTTAACTTAATTTTAATAATTAAATTGTATTTTTAAAAATATTGTCACAATTATAATAATGGTTTTTAAAAATATAAATTATATTTTTTAATCAGAAATAATATAATAATGAGTTTATTCCACATAAGCGTCTTCCACGGCACACTTTTATTGACACATCATTAGAAAAATGACAACTCATCATGATTTGGACTCAAATTCTGTTTGAGGGACTAAAACTGGGGACAAACAAAATGGGGGGACTACTTTCAATTTTCACCTATAATAGGGGGACCAAAAATGAAATTAAGCCAAAATAATAGTATTTTAGTGTAATACATATATTTTAAAGAAAAAGATTTTATGTGATTTTACGTGTATATACGTGTACCCAATTAAAGTAATACTTTTATGTGCGCTTGATTGATGTTAAGCATGTATGTAGTTATATTTCAATTATTTATAACTATTTTCTATTTTTAGCTATTTTTTTATAAATAATTATCTTGAGATAGAATTGATATTGTGTTTGATTTCGTTTATTTTTATATACTTGTTATGACATTGTGATTTTATATATATTTATTATGATTTAGTAATTAATATAAAATATTGATGTTATATTTATTTATTTTATAATGTTGACTATTTTCTAATATGTTAGTATTATTATAATGTGAGTATTTCGAAAAATAAGTGTAATTGTATAGATTATTTTGAATGTGAGAGTTTCAATTATTAGTTTTGAAATATTAATAATATTTTATTAATAAAATTGTGTTTTAAAAAATAAAATAAAATAAAACTAGTAAAACCTAAAAGGAGACCAATGGGTTTGACCCATGTGTGAACCCTAATTGTTAATAAAATAAAACAAACAAACAAAAAGGGAAGGGAGTTGGACAGCGCCCGTAAAACCAAAAAGAAACACAACAACAACCTATAGTTTGACACCGATGATCGATAATTGTTCTGAAAAAGTTTCTCCGTTCTCGTCCAAATTTCAATATGTCGTTTTATTCATTTAGGTAGTCAAATAAACATATTTACTCAATTTTTAACCATCCAAATTTCTCTCCAAAATACAAGACTTCTCCGTTTATAAAACTCCTTAGTTTGAGCCGTTATTCTTCACCGTAAGTTCGATTTGAGTGAAACCAACGCCAAAAAGATCGTGTGAAAAATGGCTATTTTATCCACTGATTTGTTTTATGATTTATGGTAAGTTTCGTTGACCGAATTTCGAAATTAATTTTTAGAGTGTCTTTTTGTAACACCCCAAAATTTTCATATATATTATATGTGTATCTTTTTAGTGATTGCTATTATTAAATTAATAATTATTCTATGTGTAAATAAATTAAATTAAATTTTATCACACTCTATTCTACCTAAATAATTATAATCTTCATTTTTATTTAATTGTTTTGACGTGACAATTACATGGGGACTATTTATGATGTCATTATTTCATAAATGAACATTTTTATTTGATTAGTTTCGATAATCATGAAATTGATGGGTTAGATATGTTTGTTTTATTTTGTTATGTGTGAATGGTATTCTTGTCTTGCTTGATTTATTTTAGTTGATAAAATATTAGTTGAATTATTTAATTAAATTAGAATTTATATAAGTTATATTGTTTGTTAGTTTTATTTGCAACCAAATAAGTATTCATTTTAGGAGATATTATAGAGTTAGTGAAACAAACCTTTATGTATAAGTATTTTGAAAATATTTTTGGTCCATCCTATAAAAAAAAAATGAGTGACTTGACTCATTCTTTTACTCTCATTTATGACAAGATTTTATGACAATTCATGGTATTTTCTTGACATAATGTGCATTAATTCATTTTAAACAGCTTTAATTTATTTTTAAAGGAAGATTATAAATTTAATTATAAGTTTTTTTGTGCAATTAAGAGAGGACACAAAAAGACTATTGTCCTTTTTGTATCTCATGCATTCATCTCTTTTAAACTAAAATTATAATTTTATTATAATTGTCTACAAAAATAATTCTATGAAATTTTTGGTTTCGTAACTATTAGATAAAAAATTTAAAAGGGTGATGTGACAATCTCTAATTTATTTATTTAATTAAAATTAGTGTGTGACACCCTTCAATATATGGTTAACTCTATTAGTTAATCCAAATTAACTCATACATATAAATACACATGATTTCAATTGGCTTTGTAACAACCTAATAAAATTAAAGAAATAGTAATTATTGGTAGTATAATGTTGGAATTAAGTGTACTTCAATTTTAGACAAGAAATCAATGATAATAGTGCAACGTAAATAGCTTATATGTTCATACATTTCCATTAGGCATCTTGTTGTAACGCCTATTTGTCATTTGTACACTCTCAAAATAATTTTCTGAGTCGTAAATTCCAATATCTATCGGTGTTGAATTCATTACTGCCTCATGAGCTATTTCTTGTGCAAATTTAGAGGTGTTAAGAAAGAAAGCGCCTAAGGTAAGGGCTTTTCCCCATGCAATGTTAGGCTAGATATTAAATTAATAGTTTGTAAGATATTGATATAAAACTTGTTGTCTTAAAAGAAAAGTATTGATTTTTAATTGACTTAAAGAATTTAACTATAATATTTTATTTTTATAAGTAATATGTTTGCTTTGATAAACTTAATTATAAATTTTGATTTTTATTATTATAACATGAGTAATATGTTTGATGTAAAGTTATTATTTGTGTGTTGTTTATGTATACTTAATTATAAAGCTATGATTTTTATTATGATCTGATGAGTAATATTTTTTTAGAATGTCTTTAATTTAAAGTTTTGATTTTTGTGCTATTTCATTTCAAAGTTTTGATTTTTAAGAAATCTATATGAGTCTTGGTGGAATTGGTGTAAAGTTTTAATTTTAATTATGATAACATGATCAAGTTGATTTTTGTGATGTGTTTAGCGACAAACCTTGATTTGTGTTTTAAATAATATTATTTTTGTGGTTGCCTAAGTGGCTTGTGATTTGTGTTTTGAATATTTTATCTATGTGGTTGTCTAAGTGGTTTGGTTGGTGGTTTGTATTTTAAATATTTTTATCTTTGTGGTTGCCAAAGTGGTTGGTGATTTGCATTTTAAATATTGTTATCTTTGTGGTTGCCTTAGTGGCTAGTGATTTGTGTTCTAAATATTGTCTTTGTGGTTGCCTCAGTGGCTGGTAATTTGTGTTTTAAATATTGTTATCTTTGTGGTTGCCTAAGTGGCTGGTGAATTGGATTTTAAATATTGTTATCTTTGTGGTTGTCTAAGTGGCTTGTGATTTATGTGATTATCTAATTGGGTGGTGATATGTATCTTTGAGCATCATTATCATTTCATGACATATCATATGCATCTTTGTGGACGCCTGTGTGGCTGGTTATATCCGGATCATATATGTTTAGGAGCATGCATGACTTGCATACATTTTAATGTTATTTTATTTTGATCTAATTAGTTGCTATACGATTGCTACTTGAATTATTTAGATACATTCTATGACTTTTGATACATCTTTAAGAACTATTAAAGAATCAATTTTTTTAAAATCTTTTATTACGAAAAGATTTTATATTCATATTTTATGGTTGTTAATTTATTATTTGGTTTAATTTTGTTGTGGGATGAACTGACCCCTTACACCAACATTTAGGTACTAATGATTTCAAAGAGTTGCATGAATGACGTTTGATTGGTGCACGCACGTGGGAAAATTATATTTTAATTAAAAATAATATTTTGTATTACTAATTTTTTGCGGCACATTGTAAAGTTATTTACTCTTTATCATTAACTTTTAATAGAAATGCAGACGTGATATTTCATTAACTAGAAAAAAATTGAATGTCATTAATTTCAGTCAACATTGTTTCTTTTGAATTTCACTTAAAGAGAATTTATTTTATTTTGGACCATAAATGAATATTGATCTAATAATTGGAATATTAATTATGCAAATGAATAAATAAATAATATTTTAGTAAATTACATTACGTTCTTTTAATGAGAAAAAAAATTAATTAGCTGTTTCTAAAAGAAAATAAATATTTTTCAGTAATATTCGTATAAAAAATTTGGGGCGTTATACTTTTCATAATCTATTTTTGACGTTTACCCATAAACTGTCGAGTTAGATCGATAGAAGGACAAATAGTCAAAAAACAAAGGTTGTTTGCTTGTGGAATTATATTCGTGTGTGAAAACGATGAAATAAGGTAAGGGGTGAGAGAGCGTTTGAATTAATGAGTATAATATATTGTGAGAGGAACTGGAAAATTGTATTTCGCAACGATTCATCCGGGGCTCGCTATGTACGGCAGTAGCCCTTTTAGTAATAAATTAATTAATATGCAAAATAGAAATTGTGAGATTAAAATATGGAATAGAAATACTTATAAGGTGTTGATTGATTCGTTAAATGTGTGGTATTTAATATTATTGTGATATTTGATTTAATTTCGTTAACTGTTGGGCAATTGATATTATTGTGATATTTGATTTAATTTCGTTAAATGTGTGGCATTTGATATTATTGTGATATTTGATTTATTATCGTTAAATGTGTGATATATGATATTATTGTGATATTGGATGTCGAATGAATTTTATGTATATGTTTGATTAGACATGTTTAGGTGATGTGATAATAAAAGGTGAATGCATTTTGATAAGTTTTATGTGATTATGATGATGTATAATTAATAATAATGATGTTACAAATTTGTGATAAGTCTATGTGGTGATGTATGATTGATGAGATTGATGTTATAAGATTGTGATGAGTATATGTGATGACGTGTGATTAATGACATTGATGTTATAAATTGTGATGAGAAAATTATGATTCCAATTTGTGTTTGAGATGAAGATCTTAATGGAGTACCATAGGCCAACAAGAGGAGAAAATAAATATTGAGAATTTGTGAAGTGAAGATTATTTTGTCATCATATAGGTAGGGCCTGACAAGCCTAGTGATTTCGGAGAAGTACAACTGAATGAGCCTGATCGTGGCGGTCTGCTATCGAGCCTTAAGGCAAGATTTTTAGACCTTGGAGGTATTTGGGTGGGGAATTCCTAGGTGACTTAGAGGTCGCACTCCAAATGTCGGGAGCTACCATGTAACACACCTTTACCTCGACTGTCACGTATATGTGTCTCGGGTTTAGTTGATGGGATCTATGAGGACATGGCCAATTTGAATTGTCCTTCCACCGGGATGGTGGCATAGTATCAAGCCACCAAACCAAGTACTTCAGAGTTAGAATGGTACCACATTGTGAAGTATAGTCTAAGCTCATGCATAGCATTGCATTTTATTGTGATTGTTTTGTTGTGATTAATATGTATCGTGTGTGGTGATAATTTCTTTTAGACGATTTGATGTTATATTGAAATTTATTGATTTTCTTTGAGTGAGTTTGACTTTTTAATGTGATATTTTCCTGATGGAATGTTTGTGTAATGATACGGTTCTATTATGATTCTTTGCGTGTTCTTCTTACTTATATTATACTATTAACATGATTTCGAAACTCACCTCCTTCGTTGTTTGTGTTTGACTGGCTTGGCCCTGCGTTTGCGAAATCGCAGTTGTTACAGGTTAATGAATCTTGAAGTTCAAGTTTGGGAGGAACCACGCTCTGATAGGTGATACCGGGAATAAGGGTTTTAATTTGTATTTTACTTATCTAATTAGAAACGAATTTTTGTAGGAAAACGTTAGAAGTACTAGTATGTTTTTTTAAATTAAATCAAGTAATTATATTTAGATCAAGTTTATTGAGTTTGCACTATTTTAATATAGAAAATAAGTTTAAAGTGTTACTTTTTTTTTTTTTTTTAGAAACGTGGTATCCTAAATTAAAAATAAAAGTTTTTATTTTCTTGAATTAATATTTTTATTTAACCGCTGCAAATTTTATAGAAATATGATATAAATTATTATATATTATTTTGGGATTTAGGGTGTCACACATGCATTAGTGAAACTTATCGAATTGAACAATGATATGAGCAAAGAACTAGAGTTTAAATTTCAAAATCCTAAACAGAAAACTTAAGACCAAATGCAAGTTGTTAATAATTGTTCATCATAGTGCATATTTACACACAATTAAAAAGAAACAAATTCAAATAACAAAAATAAGATTGCAAAAATAAAGAACATAAACATTTCATTAAATCAAAGAACTAAAATTAACAAAATATATCAAATAACTCCTTAAATTAACTAATGAATGAAAGATAAATAAGACTAAAAGCAATAAAAAATATGCATATGATGAAGAGTTATCATCTGGGCTTGAAGAATGGCTCTGAAACTGGGTCTGAAGACTAAATTTGAAGCATACCTCTAAGGCCCTTGCATGCCTCTGATGTGTACAAACTCAACATGCCTCTAAATAGTTTATATCAAGTTATCACTAACTCTGAAGAGATTGTTCAAGCCATGCATGGATTCCTCTGAGGTGTACAAACTCATCATGCATTCAAAAGTTGCAACACGCTCAAATGTAGCATCTGATATGCAACCTCTAATGTTGCACTGACATTGATTATTAAACAATGTGATTTGCCCAAAGCCACTAATTCTAAGTCATGCAATTCTGCCTTCGACTTATATTATCCAAAAAACACAACATCTCACTCAAACGAGAAAGTCAATGACTCTAATGGAAAGTAAAAAGCTTTGATTGAAAAAATTAATTATGGAAACAAGATTTAACCGAATCAGAATTTTTGAATATTTAAGAACAAGCTTGAATCCATTCTTTCTCCAATCAATCAAGAGTATGAAGGAAGATTCTCATGAATAAGTTTTTAAACACAATCTCAAATTAGATACGATTCATAATTATAATTGAAGAAAATATTTGACCAAGGTGAAAAGAAAATTTGTCCAAAATATTGTTCACAAGAAGATATGGTCAAAATATTGTTCACAAGATATGGTCAAAATATTGTTCAGTAGAAGATAGGCTCATAATTTGTTTACAAGAATATATGCTCAAAATATTGTTCACAAGATATGGTCAAAATTTATTCACAAGAAGACACACTATGAATTATTCACTAGAAGATACATTAAGAATTATTCACAAGAAGATACACTCATAATTATTCACAAGAAGAAACACTCACAATTTTACAAGAAGATACATTAATAATTTGTTCATAAGAAGTTACATTCAAAATTTATTCACAAAAAAGATATGATCCAAATTTTACAAGAACAAACGTGGAACCCTAATCTATTATATAAATACATACTCAAAGATGAAGAGAAAAGCATAGACTCATAAACTCAGAAATCCATGCAATTCAAAAAAACATTTGAGACCTCAAATTTCCTAAGTATTCAAAGTTCAAAGGTATAAGTTCTAGAGAAGCATTTGCTCAAATAAATATTTTCTACGTGTTTAAGTGTGCGAAATCAATTGTACAATCTTCTTAGAAGAAAAAAAATCACTACTCATTCCAAACATGTGTGACCCATCCCAATAGTGGCTTTAGTGTTCTTCAAGCAATATGCGGTTTTTAGGCTGTGTTGAGAAGACATGAATTGTAGGGTCAAGGTGTTTGTTGGTCTCAAAAAGTCTGTATGTGTTAGGTTTTTGTAGAAGAGTGACTTGTAGGGTCAAGTATTGTGTAATTCAAGGGTTTGAATTAGTAGTTAAATCCATCTAAGTGAAGGAAATAGATGTAGCTACCAAGTTGGTGGTGAACCAGGATAAATCTGCTTGTATCACTTTACTTCTGCACTTTTTAATTTACTACTGCCTCTGACTACTTAAGCATGATTGTTACTGCTTCTATTTTAGTTAAAATCACCAAACCTGAACCAGTTCTTAAATAAATAATTAAAAAGAATCCAACTTATACAAATAATTCAACCCCCATTCTCGTGTTTGCAACTTCATTTACATCATGAGGAATTGTGAATTGTAAATCAATAGATTTCATAAGAATCCAAGACTTAACATCCTCGAAATATGTGAATTCAACTGAAAATAATTGTCAAGATTATTATAATGTGTGTATTTCTTTTTGAAAAGCACAAGATGGTTGTAGATGAAGGAAGGAACACAAATAAAGGGACTGAAAAACATTTGAGATATAAATAGTCAAATTTTTTGACAAAGGAAACAAAATCATTTTGGAAAACAAAAATGTAATGATATGGGCACGGAGAGAAACAAATAAATCGTTTAAAACTTAAAAACATTTTAAAGATACACATATATCAAACAAATAAGGAACACACGTACGGGAAACTGATAAGTACCTCAAAATATAGCTATTTATTATATTTTTATTTTTCCTATCTAAACATTCTCTTTTGATTTTACTTTCACGTGTATAAAAAATAAACTAACTTAATAAATTAAAAACTCTTAAAGAATTGCGTTTATCATATTCAGGAAGAGTCCCAAAATATTGCTTTATAAGCTTTCTTTTAGAAGATCAAAGGATTATTATGTTAAACAATTTTTGAGTATTACATTCATGGGGAGCATTCCATTAAACTTTACTTTGTGAAGAAAATTGTTCATTAATTGTATAGTTATTTGTCATCATAAAAAAGAAGGAGATTGTTAGTAAAAATGTGGTTTTACCTACAACCCTCTAGTTGATATTTTGATTATAACAAAACAAACAAATAAGAACAATTATCCCCTACTTGTATTTTCTTAGTGTGCAAATTAAGTTAAAAAACGAAGAAGTATATTAATGACTATCTATTTTAAAGTAGCATAAATTATGAGTAAGTTAGAGATAATAATCTAAATGTTTCTAACACAAAGATTACTATCATATAATGAACACGTAATAATGTTTACTAATATAGGAAATCATAATATAAGCCATAAGAAGTAATACAATAAGCATGCTACAATAATCTTCAGTCCAAGTCAAATTGTTAAAGACAAAGAAAATACAAGTCAATGATTGTCCTTCTAAAGACAAAAGAAAGTATGCTACAATGATTATCTACCTCTGACAAAAAACACATGTTGGTGCTCTAACTTTAAAGCCAAAAGAAGAAAACTTCAAATGAATCATCCAATAAAGTTAATCTTCTAGTACAAGTTTGATCATTTGATGAACAAAGAAAGAGAATCCACTAAATAAGTTTACAGTGACTCTGGATGATCTTTTGAAGGTGTGTCTAATATTGATAAACAAGCTCTCAACATGTCTCTAATGAATCTGATTACAAGCTCACTCTAATGACTATGCGTCTAATAATTTTGGTAAATCAGTTGACCGTTTGATCAACTTTTCAAGTCAACACTTTAATAAGTAAACTTTCCAACATCATTGGTTCGTTGAGGACGGGCTTATCCGATTACTAAAGAATCACACGACATCCTCTAAATTTTCCTTAATAGAAGATATATGAAAGTCTTAAAAGTTGATTTGTGTTAGAATCCTAGAAACAAACTTTGTGTTAATTCAGACACAAATTAGAACTGATGCAAATCAGCCTGATAGTGGTAACAACTCTTTTATCCATAAGAAGAACATGACAAGGTATGATAATACTCATGAACCTCAACTGTAGGGTGCTAGAAAGTTTAGAAGGGTTCCAATAATAACAGCCTGGAGAGGCTAAAAAAGAATATTTAAAGCCTAAAGAGGCAGAGTAAATAATACTTGTATGCTATTGTTAAAAATAGTGGAATAAGTCATCAATTGTACTGAGGCAAAATCTCTCCATAAGAGGAGGATTATATGTAGCAACAAATTTTTATATATGATTAAAATATCCTATAGTAGTCATGTTTTCTTTTACTCCATATTTTCTGCATTGCGCTAAAGTGTGATATCATTTTAAGGTGATAGGACAAGAAAAATGGGGTTTTAATTGTGTTGATCGTTTAAAACTTTTTAACTTTAAGTTCTTTATCAAACGCATATCTTAATTTTATAAATAACTTGTTTAGAAAGTTAAGGATAAGACATAAAGAACTAGTGCAAAAAAATAAAGAGATAAGGTAATGAAAGAACACAAAATGATTTTTATAATAGTTCGCAACAATTGTTGCTACCTCTATTCTTCCCTCAAAAGAAGGACTTTGTCTAAGTACATTCGATAACATAATCCACTAAAAAAGTGATAGCATTACTCAATCTGCCACTACAAGTATTAAGTGTTCTTAAAGTCTCTCCAAGCTAAATACTTTTCCTTGTCTCACTAAGTAACGAGTATCGTTTCCTTGCCTATCAAAGAATTGAGAATTATAAGGCCTATCTAGGCCACTAGAAGTCTTTCTTTGGATTCCCCAAGATTCCAACGCTACACACATCTTGAGATGAGTATTATTCACCTCTCTAGGAAACAAATATTTTTTTCATGCCTATCCAAGAATTGAATATTGTAAGACTCTCCTCAAGATTCAACGCCACTCACCTCTTCAAGCATCATCACCAAATTAGTTTTCTCAACAATCCTACTTCAATTGCCTCGCCAAGGAACACGAGTATTCTCTAAACATCTCTAAGTAGCAACAACAAACTGGTCTCCTCAACAATCTAATTTCACTCTGCATGCTAAAAATCACGAGTATTCTCTAAGCCTCTTCAAAGTTAATCAACCATTATAATGATATTGAGAAGGCTTAAAATACAATGGAATAATTAAAGTTGAGAAGATTCTCCATAGTCATTTCCGGATAATTTTTCTATGTTTTAGTGACACCATTTTGTACCTCTTAAATTTGTTCCTATGTAATAGGCCATATAAATGGTGACACATCTATATTTTACTGTGCAGCCCTTTGTGATGAGTTTTGATTCCTACAACATCATTTTGTGCAAAGAAACGATTCATGCAAGTCATCAATACTTCTCTCTCTCTCTAACCCTCCACTATTCATCTTGTTCTTTCAACTTCCTCTCTTTTTAACGACATCCACAACCATGGTAGAAACATAAACTTCTTTTAAACTCATTTGAACTTTTTCATTTAAAGGATTGTCCATTAATTTTGATCTACACATCTTGAGCTTTCTATCAAGAGGTAATACATCAAAACCTCATCTTTTTCTTCTATGTTAATATAAAATAGTTGGTTGCTTTTATTGTCTCTTGCATGTCTATAGTTCCTCCAAATTCCTATTGTTTCCCCTCAGAATTTGGGGTCCATGGGGCTTGTAAGACCTATAATTTCAAAGTATACTTTATGTATTTTAGTGTATTTTGGTATTGAACTCGAAGGATTTTTAGCCAAAGTTATTAATATTTTGGAGTTTATATGACCAAAAAGATATTTGATGCCCGATTATAATTACTCGTCGATAAATAAATTAAATTAAGTACGATGAATCCTTTATGAAGAATTTAATGCCTTATGGGTGAAATGATAATTTTAATAAATATCTAGATATTTGGAGATATTTGTTAAAAGTAATTAATATATATAAATACATATATTTATATATGTTTGTGTGGAGGGAAAAGAGAAGAAAATAGAAAAAAAAAAAGAAATAGAAAGGAAGGAAAAAGAAAGAAAGGAAAAGGGAAAGAAAGAAAATCAAAATCCATCTTCTTCCTCTGCCTCGCGTGACTCCTTCTTCCTCCTTCTTCCATTTTCATTTCTGTTTCTTCCTTTTGTTCAAGAATAGAAACCCAAGGCTTAGTGGGTAAGAAAGCAAGGATTTCTCAGCTTCATACTTCCTCGTTGTTTCGAAAACGAAGAAAAATCGTCAAACA
>NC_021163.2:25646213-25657202 GCF_000331145.2 Cicer arietinum | reverse complement strand
GGTAAACTGTACTGGCCCGTGATAGGTGGTACGTTTACGATTTACATTTTTGGTAAATTGTGTTGACCCGTGATAGGTGACACCTCGGTAAACTGTACTGACCCGTGATAGGTGGTACATTTACGATTTATATTTTTGGTGAATTGTGCTGACCCGTGATAGGTGGCACCTTGGTAAATTGTACGGACCCGTGATAGGTTGTACGTTTGCGATTTATATTTTAGTAAATCGTGTTGACCCGTGATAGGTGACACCATGGTAACTGTACTGACCCGTGATAGGTGGTACATTTACGATTTACATTTTTGGTGGATTGTGCTGACCCGTGATAGGTGGCACCTCGGTAAACAGTACTGGTCTGTGATAGGCGGTACGTTTACGATTCCCGCTTTTTCTTTTAGTAAATCGTGTTGACCCGTGATAGGTGACACCATGGTAACTGTACTGACCCGTGATAGGTGGTACATTTACGATTTCCGCTTTTTCTTTTAGTAAATCGTGTTGACCCGTGATAGGTGACACCATGGTAACTGTACTGACCCGTGATAGGTGGTACATTTACGATTTCCGCTTTTTCTTTTAGTAAATCGTGTTGACCCGTGATAGGTGACACCATGGTAACTGTACTGACCCGTGATAGGTGGTACATTTACGATTTCCGCTTTTTCTTTTAGTAAATCGTGTTGACCCGTGATAGGTGACACCTCGGTAAACTGTACTGACCCGTGATAGGTGGTACGTTTATGATTTACGCATTTTAGTAAATCGTGCAGACCCGTGATAGGTGGCACCTCGGTAATTGGTACTTTGGCCTGCGATAGGCGGTACAATTATGATTTACGGCCCTTCGAGGAGGGTTTTGGTTTGGAATTCCGAGTCCATGCATTTTGGCATATACGCATTGCATTAGGATGCTTCGCACACGAGTCGTGTTTGATTCAAGTGTATGACTGAGTGTTTGAACTTGAGATGTCGTTGTGATTATGATGATTGTACTAAGTGTCTATGTTTTGGAATTGTGTGTGAATGTGATTGAGTTAGTTTATGTAATTTTAAGAAAAACATGCAGGGAAATCGATTCCCAAATCGATTCTATTAAAAGCTATTCTTCAAAATCGATTTGGCAATCGATTGGATTCATTACAGGAGCTCAGCCATTTTGACAAAATCGATTTGGAAATCGATTGGCTTTAATACAGGGGCTCAGTTATTCACTCAATCGATTTCTCAATCGATTGAATTAAACCCAGAGTACAGTTTTCACGAAAAACCCTCAGGAAATCGATTTCTCAATCGATTGGCTTTAACACAGGGGCTCAGTTATTCATTCAATCGATTTCCCAATCGATTGATTTAAGCCCAAAGTTCAGTTTTCACTAAAACCCTTCATCCAAATCGATTGGCTTAGTGGAAATTCTTATTTTGAGTTAGATGATCGATTGCTCAATTGGTTCATCAATGGATTGGCCAGTTGTTTATTACTTGATTGATTTAAGACTTATTTTGACTTCATTTTCATTTGGCAAGTATTATATGAACTTTTAGCATATGGAAAATCCTTTTAAGGTGCATGCTTAGTGGAAAGGTTATTTTGTGCATTCAAAAACTTAAATGTTATGTGTTAACTATTAATTTCGGTTGGTGACCCTTTACAACTATTGTGGAAATCTGGGATTTGCCCTCAGATGAGAGTCAGGACAATCCTACCGGTTCGTACCTTGTGGATGGGAATGTAGAAGGGAACGCCTGACTTGAGCTATGTTAGGAGAATCTTACGGGGAGCGTGGAGATCACTCAGGGTGTATAGTTTTTTTGGTAGAATGATCAGATTAGGTTTACATAGAGGGAACATATGTCTTTATTTTGGATTGCGTTTACTTTAAATTGGAAGATTGTATCTTTACTAATATTGTCAGCACGACATCTTATGTTAATGGATTCCATGTATCATTGGCTGGTGTGTAAATACTTTGGACTCTTATTTCAAAAACTATTCTGGTGCGTATCAATTATATTGACTTATATAATTATCCAAAGGTATTTTACTTAATTATTCTTTGTTTCATGAATTTGTTTAAAATAAAAAAAATCGGGGTGTTACATTTGGGGTGTTACAGGGCTAGTACAAGATATTAGTGTATGATCATCCATCTACCTTAAGAGCCAAGAGTATCCCAAGTAAATCAAAGCATGGTGAACATGAAACCATTTCTTCTTCTCCTTTTTCCAAAATTTTGGGGCTTATAATACACATGCATTATTTTAATCATCTCTTATTAATTTTAAATATGTTCTTAAGTTAGCCTAAAGATTTGTTTGATCATCAAATAAGATATATGCACGCAAATGAATTGTTGACAAAATGAAATTAGTTACTTTTTTTTTCTGAAAATTAGACATTGTGTACAAATTTTTATAATTTATAACTTTTTTATTCGAAAAGAAAATTTTATAGTTGTCGCGCCCGATTTGTTTGCGAAAAAGGAGTCGCCACCAATTTAATTTTATTAAAGAAAAAACTGGATAAAACCTAAAATGAAGATCTTGAACCAAAAATTTGAATTCGAGAGTCAATTACGAGTAGAGAAAGTATTACCACCTTACATCATCCGTTAAAACAGTTACCCTATAATTAATTGTATGCAAACAATTTATTTATTTAATTATTTATATTACCTCAAAAAGAATATCCAAAAAATAAAATATATTATTTACATTAATAAAAGAGGGAAAAATCTTTTTTATTAATTTGGTTTGACAAGGGAAAAACCTTGCTCCTACGTATCCCCGGGTGCAATAGAGAAATTAAAACACATGTAGTTCTTGATATAAAATATATGTGGGTTAATTGATTTTATTATTACTAAATTTTATTAAAATAAAGAAAACAAATTATATTTCTTATGGTATGCATCAATTTAAGAGGTGCATGAAGTGTATAAAAATTAAAATCGCCAATTAGATGACAAATCGTAATACATAGAACGTATCAAAATTTAATAGAAAAACCAAAATATCATACCAAATTCTAGAATTGTAGTTGTCTCCTTAAAGCATGTGTTTCTTCCTTCTCTTATTTTTTAGTGCGAGTTGAAGTGGGCGGTTATAGAGAATATTAATGTGTAAGAATAGCGCGGCCGAGAACTAAGGGTGTTCGTTGAAGGGCCGATTCAAATACTTCTCTATTTTTTTCTTCCTTTTTTTGTGGGTGATTATGGAGAAGATTGCGTAAGAATGACACAACAAAGAACGGTTTTTTGTGGAACGTTTCAAGCACCTAAAATCAGTCTCTATTTTCTAATCTCTTCTCCCCTTTTTTCCTCTCTCTAAGAGTCTCATAACACTCTTATTTATATTAATAATTTAAGGTTAAGTAATTTTTAGAAATAAATGTCTATCATTAATACTAATTAAGTTGAATCCTCGAGTTTTATTTCCTTTTAAAAACATTACTCAAATTCCAAAAATATATGTTAAATAACAATCATTCATAAAAAATCCCATATTTATTAATTTTATATTTAATTTCGTTTTATTATTAAATAATAATAAAAAATTTGAATTAATTATTTTTTCACCATGTTATTATTAGACCAAAAAAGTAGTAAATAAAAAAAATTTAACATATATATCTTTTTATTAACTAGCGAATATCATACAAAAAATTAAATAAAAATTATATATTAAATTAAAAAATAGAAGGTTAAGGTAAAAAAAAATCAAAATATCCATTTTATTAATATTAAGAAAAGGCGGGCAAAATTAGGTGTCGTCAGTTGCCCCTCTTTACTTAGTATTTACTTGAGAATAAATGTAAATTATAAGTAAAGATGAAGACTCTAATTTTGTCCAAAAGAGTTAGCATTGCAAAGAAAGGCGTGAGTCGTTTTCCTGCCTTAAAATGTTGGTCATTTTCTCAGTTTTAGGGGTGTGAGTCGTTTTCTCTGCTTGGGGTACGAGTCATTTTTCTGACTTAAGATGCATACCGTTTTCTCTGCTTCGGGGGTGCGATTCATTTTCCCAACTTAAGAAGCAGGTCATTTTCTCGGCTATATGGGTGCGAGTCATTTCATCGGTTAGGGTTGCGAGTTAATTTCCCGACTTAAGATGCATGTCATTTTCTCGACTTCGAGAGGTGCGAGTTGTTATCTTGGCCCGGCGTGCGAATCATTTTCACGGCTTCATGGATGCGATTCATTTTCCCGGCTTAAGATGCAGGTTGTTTTCTCGGCTTCCAGGGTAAAATCCAATATTTAGCTTTCCTAATTAAGGTAAAATGAAATAACCTTAACCTTTTGCATAGATTCTATAGTCAAATAAGAATAGAATCATGAATTAGAAATTAAACACATTGATAGAATTTGTGATAGGTTTGAAACTCGAATAATTGGATTAATCATTTAGCTCATTTATTAAAATAAAAATCTAAAAACCCCCTTTCTAATTTCAACTTTCAATTTGATTAATATGATTATATCAGAAGTCCTTGCGAAACGACTTGAGTTATTACCTCTATTTACGTTTTATTAATTGTATTTGACCCGTGTGCGACAACGAATCAAATTGACGTCGTTGTCGGGGACTCTCTGGTAACAATTTTAACCAGTTTTAGAGTATTACTAACCATTCTAACAATTATTTCTTTCTGTTTTGTTGCTCTACAAGTCGAATAGGCTTGTGCTAGCTCTTAGGCACGTTGCTAGTAAAAATAACCCGATTTTCAAGTGACTGTCTCTGATTGCGCCAAAATTTCTCCAGAAAAAAAATCAAGGAATAAGACTCCCATATAAGAGACTTATTATGGGATGCGACACTCAAAATCACAAATTCCTTCGTTTAGACTTTTTTTTCTTTCAAATTTTAAAATTTTTCGTTTTCTCCAAAAATTTCAAAAAAAAATTACATTGCGTTTATTTGATATTTACAAACTTTTTGTGGTAATTTTAATATTTTTTGGATTTTATTTGATAGGGTTTTCGATTTTTGACTTCTATTTTAGCAATAGGGACATTGTTGGAATTTTCATAATTGTGATTTTGCATTGCAGTGTTATGATGATGCATGACTAGGGATAATTTTTGTAAATATGCATTCCCTTGAACTTGAAATAGATAGGACATTTCGTTTACGTCGTAGACTTAATAGAGCTACTAGTGTAACAAGTCAAAGTTAGATAGTGAAAGTGACAACTTGTTGCAAAATATGGTTGATGCGAATAATAGAACCTTAAGACAACTTCCGACACCTAATGTCAATTATAATGCATTGTGTATCACATATCCTGAAGTTACTGTACCATTTGAACTTAAATCTAGTTTAATACACTTGCTTCCAAAGTTTAATGGTCTTGCAGGTGAGGATCCCTACAAACACTTGCAGGAATTCCATGTTGTGTGTTCTACCATGAAGACTCAAGGAGTCACAAAAGATCACACTAAACTGAGAGTCTTCCCATTATCACTCCAAGATGCTATCAAGGACTGGTTATACTACCTTCAACCAGGTTCTGTTACAAGATGGAATTATCTCAAGATATTGTTTCTAGAAAAGTTCTTCCCTGCCTCAAGAGCTGTTTCAATCAAAAAAGAAATATGTGGCATTAGGTAGATTGACAGGGAATCATTACATGAGTATTGGGAGAGATTCAAGAAATTAGTGTCTAGGTGTCCTCATCACTAGATTTGCTCATCCAGTATTTTTATGAAGGCTTGCTACATATGGATAGAAGCATTTTGGATATTGCTAGTGGGGGAGCACTTGTTGATAAGACCCTAGAAGCGACAAAGGCTTTGATTGAGAACATGTCCATTAATTCTCAGCAGTTTACAACTAGAAGCAATTCAACAGGGTTGATAAGGGGTGTGAATGAAGTCCATGCTTCTTCCCACAAGAATTTAGAAGGCAGACTTGATGAGCTTACATCTTTGGTAAAAAAATTGGCAATAGGTAAAACCCAAGCAGTGGTCTGTGGTATTTCAACTTCTCTAGAGCATCTTACAGATTCATGCCCTACATTGCAAGAGCATCCAATTGCTAATGCCCCTCAAGCATATGCAGCAAATATATACAATCCTCAAGCCAACTATGATCTGTCATCTAACAGGTATAATCCCAGTTGGAGAAACCACCCCAACCTGAGATATGGGAATTCATCTGCACAATAGCAACCTAGGCAGCAGCAACAACAACAAAATATTCCTCAACAGCAAAACATTCTACCACAACAAAACAATGTACATTCATTAGAGGACCTCGTTAAGTAGATGGCCGTCCAGAATCTCCAATTTCAATAAAAAAAATATTTCACCATTCAAAATTTGGTAACATAGGTTGGTCTGCTAGCCACTTCAATTAACCAATTGCAGACTCAGGGGTCAAACCAATTGTCTGCACCGTCAGTAGTAAATCCAAATGCTCCCAATGTCAATGCAATTACATTAAGGTATGGGAAGGTTGTTGAAATACCAACAGTACCTGAAACTACAGTGAAAAATAACAAGGTTGTTGAGGACACTTTGATACCTGAAACTGTTGATGTTGAGCAAAATATACCACTTCCTTTTCCTCAAAGGGCAATGAAGACTAAGAAAATGGACGAGGCAGATAAGGACAAAGAGATATTGGATACATTTAAGAAGGTGGAAGTGTACACTCCCCTCCTTGAAGCAATTAAACAGATTCCAAGATATGCAAAATTTCTAAAATATTTGCGCACACACAATAGAAGATTAAAAGGTAATGAAAGGGTAAACATGGGGCAAAATGTTTCAGCCCTCATTCAACCCATGCCTTAGAAATGCAAAGATCCAGGAACTTTTTCCATTCTATGTACCATAGGCAATAGTCAATTTGAAAATGCTATGTTAGATTTAGGAGCTTCCATTAATGTTACGCCTACATCTATTTTTAACTCTCTTGCTCTTGGACCTTTATAGAGTACAAGTGTTACCATTCAATTGGCGAACCGGAGCAATGCTCGTCCTGCTGGACTTGTGGAGGATGTACTTGTTCGAGTTAATGAATTGATATTTCCTACAGATTTTTATATTCTGGACATGGAGGGAGAAAATAAGTCCAACAGTGCGCCTATCATCTTAGGCAGACCATTCTTGAAAATTTCTAGAACAAAAATTGATGGGCATGCTGGAACTCTATCCATGGAATTTGGCGATAGCATTGTAAAATTTAACATATTTGATGCTATGAAACATCTAATGGAAGAGCATTCTATTTTTCAAATTAAATTGCTCGCTGATTTGGTTGATGACACTTACCCCGATATCTTTGCTACTGACTTTCCTTCCTTGTCTGGTTTTGATGATACTTACACTTGTGAATCATGTACATATACTCAATTGTGCTCTGTGTGTGCTGAGATCGAAGTTGCCTTGCAGGTTGATCATTGTGCTAATATTGATATTTCTACTAATAAAATTGATTTTGTAGACTTAGCTTTGGCCACTGGTGTTGTACCTTCCATTGAAAAACCACCGACTATAGAGCTTAAACCACTTCCTGAAAATTTTAAATATTCATATTTAGAAGCAATTGGCAAATTACATGTGATTATTTCAGCCAAACTTGAAGATGAATAGGAAGAGAAGCTGCTGCAGATTTTGAGGAAACACAAGAAGGCAATTGGATGGACCTTGGCTGATATTCCTGGTATTAGCCCATCCATGTGTATTCATAGGATACTACTGGAGGATGGGGTAAAATTAGTCAGGGTTCCCCAAAGGTGACTTAACCCATTAATTCTGGATGTTGTAAAAAAGGAAGTGACCAAGCTCTTGCTAGTAGACATTATATACCCATCTTTGATAGTCAATGGGTGAGTCCGGTGCAGGTAGTCCCTAAGAAAACAAGACTCACAGTGGTTAAAAATTAAAATAATAAACTTATCCCCACACGAGTGCATAACAGTTGGAGGGTATGCATTAATTACAGGAGACTAAACCAGGCAACTAGAAAGGATCATTTTCCTTTACCATTCATTGATCAGATGCTTGAACGGTTGGCTGGTAAGTCACATTAATGTTTTCTTGATGATTTTTTTGGTTATTTTCAGATCCATATTGCACCAGAGGATCAAGGAAAGACCATATTCACTTGCCCTTTTGGCACATTTGCCTATAGGAGGATTCCCTTTTGCCTATGCAATGCTCGTGGCACTTTCCAACGCTGCATGATTAGCATTTTCGCTGATTTTATAGAAAATTGTATAGAAGTTTGCATGGATGATTTTACTATTTATGGTTCCTCATTTGATGCATGCTTGAACAATTTAGATAGAGTTTTGCATAGATGTATTGAAACTAACCTTGTGTTGAACTATGAAAAATGTCATTTTATGGTGGAACAAGGCTTAGTTTTGGGACATGTGATCTCTAAAAATTGGATGGAAGTGGATCCTGCCAAGATTGATGTGATTTCTAATTTGCCTTACACATCTTGCATCCGTGAGATTCATTCTTTTCTTGGTCATGCAGGTTTTTACAGACGGTTTATCAAGGATTTTAGCAAGATAGCTTTTAAGCTGTCAAATTTGCTGCAAAAATATGTCAATTTCACATTTGATGACTAATGCAAGAAGGCATTTGATTTCTTAAAGGTAGCACTGACCTCTACTCCCATAATTCAGCCACCCAATTGGACCCTCCCTTGCTGATTTAGTTAATTATCTAGTTGCTGGATTCCTTCCTACAGATGCATCAAGAACACAAATGCACAAACTTAAAAGTGATGCCAAATACTATATGTGGGATGATCCATATCTATGGAAATTCCGTAGTGACTAGGTGATTAGGCGATGTGTTCCCCACCATGAAACTCAATCCATTCTTCATTTTTGTCATGTCTCTCAAGTTAGGGGTCATTTTGCTCCTCAACGGACAACAAGAAAAGTCTTAGACTTGGGTTTCTTTTGGCCCACTTTGTTTAAAGATGCTTTTGAGACTTACAAAACTTGTGAATAGTGCCAAATAGCAGGAACAACAATCACTCGTAAAAGTGAGATGCCTCAACAACCTATGTTTTTCTGTGAAGTATTTGATGTGTGTGTCATTGACTTTATGGGCCCCTTTCATATATCTTTTGATTTTGTCTATATTTTACTAGTTGTTGATTATGTTTCGAAGTGGGTGGAAGCAATACCCACTAGGACTAATGATTCTAAAGTTGTTGCAGGTTTGGAATACTCCAAGCCATCATAAGTGATCAAGGCACTCATTTTTTCAACCGCACCATGGACGCTTTGCTTTGGAAGTATGGGGTTGTGCACATAGTTTCTACACCTTATCATTCCTAGACTAATGGGAAAGCTGAAATCTCAAACAAGGAAATCAAACAAATCTTAGAAAAGATGGTGCAACCAGATAGGAAAGACTGGAGCCACAGACTTGAAGAAGCTCTTTAGGCTCATAGAACAGCCTACATAACACCAATAGGATGTCCCCTTATCGACTTGTGTTTGGTAAGGCATGCCAACTCCCAATGGAAATAGAGCACATTGATTATTGGACGGTCAAGAGTATAGTGCTTATTAGCCTTATTATGAATGAAATACATTTTTCCATCTTCTTTTCTTGTATGGTATCTTACTCATGATTGCTAGTTACACCAAAACTTGACTTGACTCTTGTCCGCATGCATATATTGAAATGATCTAGGCATTTGTTTCTTGATTAAGCTACTAAACAAATAAGCCTACCCTACAATTATCCATTTGTTTAAGCCCATTTGAGCCTAATTATCCCATTCTTTATTATATAGCTTATTACAAGCCTAAAAGTGAAAAACAATGAAATGACCCAAGCTTGGGGGATAAAAGAGTATTTCCTTAAATAAGTGTGGGGGTGCTCAACTTATTTGTTTAAATTTGAGGGTTATAAAAAAAGTAATAACAATAAAATATGAGGAATAAAATGAGGAAAAATGGTTGTGTTGTGAGCAAAGAGAGTGGGAAAATAAAAGTCAATAATTTGTTGAGTTACTTCTTAATGTTTTTTTTCTCTCTTAATCATTACTCCTTTATTGTAACACCCCAATTTTTTTACACTAAGTGAGTGTATTTTTTTTTAAACAAATTCATAAAAATGAAGAGCTAAAGAAGAAAATACTTTTGGATAAATATTTAAGCCGTAACACAACGAGAAAAGTCAACCATATTTACAAACAGCGGAAATAGTTTTTGAAACAAAATCCAAAGTATTTAAATAGAAAATACAACAGGGCTATGAGACCCATCAGGCATAGCTCATATGTAACACCCCAAATTTTATAATGAACTATTTTATTAATTAAATAGGAATTTAGATAATTAATTTGGTGCTAAAATTATTTTATAATATATGTTGATTAGTTTTATGATTAATTTTCTTTATAGGCATGATTTCTATGATGTACTAGTTTTATAAATATTAGATTACGTGAGCGATATAAATAATAAATATTATATTTTACTCTTTGATCTATTTTTTTTGAAAAATAATAGTAGTTTAGTGTAATATATAGTTTAAAGAAAACGATTTTGTGCAATTTTACGTGTATATACGTGTACCCAATTAATGTAATATTTTTGTGTGCGTTTGACTGATATTAAGTATGCACGTAGTTATATTTCAATTATTTATAACTACCTTCTATTTTTAGTTATTTTTTTATAAATAATATCTTGAGATAGAATTGATATTGTGTTTGATTTCTTTTATTTTTATATGCTTTTTATGACATTGTGATTTTATATATATTTATTATGATTTAGTAATTAATATAAAATATTGATGTTATATTTATTTATTTTATGATTTTGACTATTTTCTAATATGATGATGTGAGTATTTTGAAAAATAAGTATAATTGTAGAGATTATTTTGATTATTAGTAATATGAGGAAGATAGTTTTAATTATTAGTAATATGTTTTTTTATATTGATTATTTTAATTACTCTAATTTAACATATATTAATTATGAAATATTAGTAATGTTTT
>NC_021163.2:25629809-25640661 GCF_000331145.2 Cicer arietinum | reverse complement strand
GTGACGTCGCGTCGAAAACTAGATCACTAGCACCGCAGCGTGGCAATGAGCAACTTTCTCTTCTGTCACTTCTCGAATGGAAGCTTAGATCTAGTAAATAAATGGGGGTTTATTTTTGAGTTTTGTTGAAAAAAACACTAACATAGCTTGTTTTATTTTTGAAACAGAGGAAGAGAAAGAGGAAGATAGGCTGACGTGAAAAGGGAATTGGAAATTGCTTCCTTTCTTCCTTTCTTATATATATATATATATATAATATATATTAAAATAATAATAATATATTATAATAATATTAATAATAAATATCTAAACAAATATCTAGATATTTACAAATATCTAGATATTTTTATAAAAATCATCATTACGTCTGTCACCTCACATCACATCACAAATCATTTTTTTTAGAAAAATATCTACTCTCGCCGTAATTCAATGGACAGATGAATTTTTTTGAAAAATGTTGCATCTCAGAATTTTTTTTTCTTCTACAAAAGATTCACCGTAATTAAATAAAATTATTCATCGACGAATAATTTTAATTGGGTCTCCAAAAAGATATTTTTGGCATTTAACTCACAAAATGCCATAAAATCGGCTAAAAAGCCTTAGAAATTCAACACAAAATTCTCCAAAATACATAAATTAGAATTTAAAATTAAGGGTCTTACATTTATCCTCTTTGATTTTCAGCCCTAGTCTCCTTAGGATTATCTCACCCTTAACTTGGCCACGTAACCACCTGAATAAAGACCTTTTGATCATTATGTGCATGTGTTTCAAATATAGATTATAGAGGCTTGTCAAGCCTATGGTAGTGATAGCTTTCATGATGTGCTTTGAGTGTAAATAATAGCCCAAACACTTTAAGTGTAAAGACTTTGAGAGAATTTTATATCCTAGGAGGACTCTATCACTTATGATGCATTATTTAGTTAACTTGTTCTCTTGTTTGCCTTGATTGTGATAAAAAAAAAAAAAAAAAAAAACTATTCATGAATGCCTTAAGCTAGAAATATTTTTTCTTTCTCACCACTTTGCATTTATAAGAATATTTGGAATCACATGTATTGCTTTGCTCGGAGTGCAAAAGTTTAAGTGTGGGGGAATTTGATCATAGCATTTGGGCATATATTTCTAGCTTTTTAGTTTGGTATTTTAAAAGCTCTTTATAGCTTAGAATAATTTTTTAGCTTGTTTATAAACTTTTGGCCGAAATTGAATTATAATTTTATTATTTGTATTTTGACCCTTGCTCGCTATATAGGTCATAACGTGAGCTCTGGATATCGGATTGGCACATATGAGCAGTCGTTGGAAAGCTAAAAATCATAGCTACAACGTTTGTTTTGAAATAAAAGCCCAAATCCGAACTTTACGATGCCTAAATTGCAGATTTCTTAGTCTTAACGTTTGTAATAATTTTAAATAACGTGCCACTTGTTATTAAACCCTAAACCCTGATGCCCAAAATCGAGTACTATATATTAGGAGTTTTCTTTCTTTTCTAGGGATGAAATATTAGGATTCATATTGCTACAAGAAATAAACACTTTTTATTTTAATTTCATGGAAGGATAATTTTATAAGATTAATCCACGAGTTAAGAGTTTCATCAACACCTTTAGATTCAGGTTACACTGTCAATTTCGCTTCATGATTCTATCTCTGCTTATTTGATTTTATTGATATTTTGATTCCTTAAATTTAATTTCAATAGGATCGATTAAATTCATTTGAGAGAATTTGGTTTCGGTTTCTAATTTAATTGAATTATAATTTTGCGATGCTTGATCGTTAATTGTAATATTTTGATGAATGTGTTGCTTAATCTAGTCAAAGAAACCGAATTCACATTGGATTGATTAAGCTTGTTTGATCAATTCTATAGTCAAATAAGAATAGGATCACAAATTAGAAATTAAACTCATTGATAGAATATGTGATAGGTTTAAAACTCGAATAAGTGGATTAATCATTTTGCTCATCTGTTAAAACAAAAATCTAAAAAAAAAACTCCTTTCTAATTTCAACTTTCAATTCAATTAATATTATGATATCAGAAGTCCTTGCAAAATGACTCAAGTTACTACCTCTATTTACATTTTATCAATTGAATTTGACCCGTGTGCGACAGCGGATAGGATTGTGCTAGCTCCTAGGCACGTTACTAGTCAAAAAAACTCCGTTTTCGGGCGACTGTCTCAGATTTCCCCGAAATTTGGTCATAAAATTATTTTAAAAAAATCAAGGAATAGGACTCCCATGTAAGGAACTTATTTTTGGATTCGACGCTCAAAATCCCAAATTCATTCGTTTAGACCCTTTTTTAAATTTTTGAATTTTTCATATTCTCCAAAATTTCCAAAAAAATTTACGTTGCTTTTATTTGATTTTTACAAACTTTTGGTGGTATTTTTATATTTTTTGGATTTTATTTGATAGGGTTTTCAATTTTTGACTTCAATTTTAGCAATAGGGACATTGTTGGAATTTTCAGAATTGTGCCAATGACGGTAAGGATCGAGTTATTACAAATGTTACCTTCCCTAGATTAGAATTGGTGGTGGTTAAGAATAGGCCGTATTTAATAATGATGATAACGGTAAGTGTCGGGTTGTTAGAAATGCTACCTTTCCTGGATTGGTATTGGTGGCAGACAAGAAGTTACTTTGTACTTCCAAAGACTTCAAAGCAAGTTTAACCTTATAGACATTCCTTTCATCATAAACAAATGAAGTTTCTTTTTGAAACAAGACAAGTCCCTCAAATAAATTAGGAGTATCATATGGAATTTTAAAAGATTTTTCAATAATAGAAAGAGTAAGGAAAGGTGTAGTAGTGCAACTATCAACTAATTCCAAATGAAAATAATTACCCTTCATAGAAAATCTATGCATCATGGTTTCAACTTTCAAACGAGGCTTATGGAAATAACACAAGTTATGCATTTCAACATTATTTGCAAACCTTTCAAGCATAGGAGGATGAAACGTATCAAACAATTTAAGAGAAACATGAATTGAAGTAGTAGAAAAATTAAGGTTGTTAGGATTCAAACCAAGATTTTCCTTGCAAGCATCCTTTTGAGAAACCTTTGGACAATCACCTTTAACTTCAATGGATTGTGAGAATTCCACTTTTGGAGACCTATCTATAAGCTTTTGAACATAAGAATGAACAAAGTTAGGCAAGTAGTTTGACTCAATTTCTTGCTCTTTATCTCTCAAATTTTCTTCCACTTCATCTTTTTTTTTTTCTCTTTAATTTGCACTTTCTCTCTCAAGGCTAACTTATTTTGTTCCCTCTTTCTCTTTCTTTTCTTTGATTATATCTTTCTCTCTCAAGGCTAGTTTCTCTATGTAAGACCCATAGTTTTAAATTCTAATTTATGTATTTTGGTGTATTTTGAACTCTGAGGCTTTTTAGCCAAGTTATTGATATTTTGTGAGTTTAAGGCCCAAAAATACCTTTTTGATGCCCGATTAAAATTATTCGTCGATAAATAAATTAGATTAAGTACGGTGAATCTTTTGTCGAAGAACAATTTCTTTATGTTACGAAGAATTTAATACCGGACAATTTTGTTAAAAATAACTCGGGTTGTTGAAAATTTTATCTGTCAATTGAGTCCCGACGAGAGTAGATATTTTTATCAAAATGGTTTGAGAAATGATGGAAGGTGATGTGGAAATGATGATTTTTATAAATATCTAAAATATCTAGATACTTAGATATTTGTTTGGTTATAAGTAATATATATATATGTGTGTGTGTGCGTGTGTGTGTGTGTTTGAAAGGAAAAAGGAAGGAAAAGGAAAAAGAAAGGAAAAGGAAGAAAAAAAAGAAAAGGAAAAAGGAAACAGGAAACAGAGGAAAGAAAACGTTTCCCCCTCCATCGCGCGAGAAACTCTTTCTTCTTCCTCCAACCTTCAAATTTTTCCTCTATTTCAAAGCTTCCTTCCAACTTCCTTCTTCTTCTCTGATTCGAAAACAAAGAAAAACGGTGTTAGGGGTTTCCAAAACTGTCAAACGCAAACCTCCACATTTCTTCTAGATCTAAGCTTTACTACACGAAGAGATAGAAGAGAAAGTTGCTCATATCTTCCCGCTACGGTGCTAGTGAACAAACATTAGAAGCGACGACGCGAGCATAGATTTTATCGGAATTAATCGCGGTACCGTAATCGCTCGTTAAAGCTACCGTTAAGGTAAGTGCTCCTTCCAAATTTTTAGCTTACACATAGGATGCTATATGTGTATTTGTGGAGTTTGAATTTGGTGAAATGGATGTGTGAGTTTGTGAAAAAGGAATTTAATTCATTTATGTGTGTTTTGAGGAAATTAAATTTGATGTGTTTGAGGAGTGGTTTGGTGAAAATTAATTTGGCATGAGTTATGTTTGAATTTTGTGGAAATTTATGGTGATTGATGTTTGAACTTGGCGTGGATTTTGTGGATTTTGAATTGATTGAATTTAATGTAAATTGTGGATTAAATTTGATATGTTGTGGTGGAAAATATAAGTTTGAGTATACTCTGTGTTGAATTTGAAAATCATTAGTGCTAAATAAGTATTAAAAATGAGCAATCTTTTAATATCAGCATTTACTTAATGATTGTTGTGGAAAGAGTCAGAGTATACTCATGCATTTCATAATACATGGTGACCGCGATGGGGCCATGGTGATAGTGGTGACCGTGATGGACCACGAGATGATGCCATGTGATTTTTTGGTTCATCTTATCCTTACGGGGATTATCGTGCCATGCTGATCTGTGAGATATTGCACTCTAGAATGTGCTGATCTGTGAGTGATTGCACTCTAGAAAACAATGTAAGGCATGTGATAGGTGACACTTTAGTTAATCGTGCAGGCCTGTGATGGGTGGCACCTTGGTAATTAGTACAAGACATGTGATATGCGGCACAATTACGATTTACGCCCCTTTGAGGAGGGTTTTGATTGGAATTTCGTTTGGCATATACACATTGCATTAGGGTGCTTGGCACGCGAGTCATGTTTGATATACTGTGATGATTGTATATGTATACTCAATTGTTGTTGTGATTGTGCCGAAATTGCTAAGTATGATTGTTTGGATTTGTGTTGTAAGTGTTGATTGATTGCGAAACCATTTCGAAACTGAATTCTGAATTTTTATGTTGTTGTATTCGAATACAATGAGATTGTAGTCAAATACAGTTGTCCCGATTTTGCTACTGACTTCTGAAACAACATTGTAGTCGAATACAATGAGGTTGTAGTTGAATACAGTTGTCCTGATTTTGCTATTGACTTCTGAAACAACATTGTATTCGAATACAATGAGGTTGTAGTCGAATACAAATGTCCTGATTTTGCTATTGACTTACAAAATAGAACTGTATTCGAATACAAGGATGCTGTATTTGAATACGACAATGCAGTTTTGTCAAAAACTTCATTTTTCAACTTGTTTATGCACGTTTAACATATGAAAACCCTTTCAAGGAGTATGCTAAGATGAAAGGTTATTTTGTGCATTTAAAATTTATATGCTAAGTGATATTTGTTAATTTCGGTTGGTGACCTTTACAATTATTGTGGAAATATGGGCTTTGCCCTCAAATGAGAACCAGGATCATCCTACCAGTTAGTACCTTGTAGATGGGAAGGTAGTTAGACATACCTGACAGAAGCTGTGTCCGAAGGATCTTCCGGGGCGCATGGAGATCACCCGGGTTGTATAGTTTTTTGTAGCATGATCAGATTATATGGTTGTATAGGGGATAAATGTCTTTCTTTTGTGGATGTATTTATTTCAATTTGGAAGACTATACTTATGACTCATGTTGTCAGCTAGACTTTTATTTTGATGGGTCAATGCACCACTTTATTGATGTGATGTGGGGGAGTTAAAATTCTTGTGGCAGTGCTTTTGTACAGGTGTTTGTCGTGAACACCCTAGGGGTACGAGCTATGTCTGATAGACCTCATAGCCCCAGTGTATGTTGCTGTTTAAAATACTTTGGATTTTTGTTTCAAAAACTATTTATGCGGCTTGTAAATATTTGTTGACTTTTGTCTTTATGTTACGACTTAAATATTTTATCCAAAAGTATTTCTTCCTTTATTTTTTAAATTCGATTTCTGTTTTTTGTTTTAAAAAAAGAATGGGCTGTTACACTCCAATTGCCTCTTTTGTATATCCATTTTCATAAAGATATTTCACATACTCCCAATTCAATACAAAATCTCTAAGATACTCCTCATATGATATACTTCCTTTTTTTTCTTCTTGATCCTGCTTTTTATATTCTTTGTGCCTTTTCTCTATTACGTACCTCATATCAGCCCTTTAAAAATCTCTTTTTCTCATTGCTTTTTCCTTATCTCTCTTTTCATATCTCCTTTCATCCTCACCATAATTTTTATTTCTTCTTTCTTTTTCTCTATCTCTCCTTTCATAACTCATTTCCTCCTCTTCATAATCTTCGCATCTTCTTTTTTTTTTGTCTAAATCTCCTTTCATACCTCATTTCCTTCTCATGATTACTTTCATATCTTCTTTTTTCTAAATTTCAAACCTATCTTTGTTTTGAGAAGATCTTCCATGATGAGATCTCATATCTCTTTGATTCACAATTCTATCTTTTTTTTGCAAAATGCATTTTTTTCAGAAGTGCTTTTGTGCAGAATTAACTTTTCGCATCCCTTGTATTTTAAGACTTTTCTCTATATATTTAAATTCCTCTCATTTTTCTAATCAATTTAGGCTTTTGAACTTCCAGATTCACACATTTATGGAAGAAATAACATCAAAAACAAAATTTCAAGTGAAAGTTTGGATCAAACAATTGCAAGTGAAGAAGATGATGAAACTAAACCCATATTTTTTTCTTCTCGAAAACAGAAACTAAGAACTCGAAATTTCACTAAAATAACAACAAGTAATCAAATAACTAAACCATCACACACATATTATAACACTTATAATCAACTAGCAAAAGATTATACACAAAAAAAGATCAATTTCAAAAAATTAACCTAAAATTTCAAAATTTTCAAGAACTTTAAGAATATGAAAAACTTAAAACAGAAACTAAGAAAAAATATTACCATTTGGTGACAAGGTCTAAAAAGAAAATGATGTGGATTTGAGTGCTTCCACATGAGATTAAATATCTAACCAAGTTATTTCTTCAAATAAAGTGACAAAATAAAAGAGAAAAAATAAATAAAAACAAAACAAAACAAAAAAAACGAAAAAAAAATGGATTAGGTTGAGAAGATGAAGAAGGTGCCACAATCAAGGATGGTTGATAAGCCAGTGTGGAATCGCCATAATGGTAAGGAAGACATTGATAAGATTCAAGCAAGTTCTAATCCTAGGGCTTTAAGAAGAGATCTAGCTCACTCAAAATTCACATTAGAGAAATTCTAATTCATTGCAAAACTTATCCAAAATGAGATTCTTACCAGGAATTTAAAAAAGGATTGACCATATTCCTAAAATTAGCCAAATGACAATTCTCTAGATCCATATTGGGCATACACCGCTTAACTAAATTTATTATAATTTAAATTAAACACAAATAAAACTAAAAACTATTATAAAGTCTTGACTTGAAAAATTCTTTTAGCTCATTTTAGGTCCTCATCACTATCTCTCAGAGAGTTCCACCAGAACAAATATAGGTTGACTCATTAAACCTAAATGCATAATCCTTAATAACTTACTTCTATAATGTGTGAATTATAAAAACAATTACATAACTCTATGACATCACTTGTGTTCATAAAAACATTACAAATTTTAAAATTGATATAAAATTATGAATCTTCCCAGTATTAAAATACTAAGAGTAAGCTTTTCAATGCAATTGGTTTCACTCAAAATCAATTTCAACAATTTCTGTTATATTCATTTTAACTCAGCTATGTTACAATCTTTTTGTGCATAAATTACTTCAACTTTGACAATTCAATTAAAATATCAAACCGTGTCCGATTTGAGTAAACTACTCTTCGATGAAAATCTTATGATGTCTAGTTTATGAATGTAGTTTCCATTTTATAAGTTAAGTTCCCAATTAGTGCAGTTTATCAAAACAATACATAAAGATTCCAAAAACAGGACAACAACTTTAGTGTAACTTGGGACAAATTTTTTCTAAATATTCTCAATTAAACTTAGTGACACCAAATTCTATTTCAAAAGAAACTAAGTCTAGTTTCCAATGGTACAAAAATAAAATCCAAAAGATTTATATAGAAAATGTTACAAACAAAATACGAAAGGTACTGCATACTAGATTTGAAGGCAACAACTATTTTTTTTATCAAATATCTTATATGCAAGCTATCACACTATCAATTGGGCCTTGCTTATAATCCTTTAGCCTTCTATTAGCCTTAACTCCTTTCTTTAGCTCTTCTTCTGTGGGTTTGAGAAGGTGCAAACATGAGAAGGGCGGTTGAATTGTGTTTGTCAAAGTTGACAACTTTTTGAAAATTTACAAATAAATAAATAAAAAAACTAGTTTGGCTTTGGTGACTTACTTGGAGAAAAAGCAATCGGATTCAAATGTAGCAAGCAATGAAAGCATAAATAATTTGACACGTAGATTTATCCTAATTCACCACTAACTTGGCTACATCCAGTCCCTTTATTCAGAAGTCTTTAATCCACTAATTCAAATACTTTGAATTACAAAGCACCTGACCCTCCAAGCCAGTCTTCCCAAACAACTTGGCAACCCCAGACTTCTGAGGAACTAACCACCTTGACCCTACAAGACAAGTCTTCTCCTAATAACTTGACAACCCTAGATTGAAGAAAGAACTATACCACTATCGGGTTGAATACAAAATATTGGAACTTGAGTTGTTGTTTCTAACAAAGCTGATAGTAATATTAACTCTCACACTCTAAGAAAAGAACACTCAGAAATTATTTCTAACTTGAACAATTGTTTCCCTCTTTGAACTCTAAAAAGAATTGAGAACTTTGAGCTTGAGTTACTCTTTTTTGCTTTTTGATGTTTTTCTCCTTCAGCCTTGACTGCCTATTTATAGTGAAAATTTGAGCTTCAATTTAGTCTTTGTTTAACTCTGAATTGTATCTTGTTCAAAGTGAGTTTGTAAATTCTTCATATTGATTATGTTCCTATTTTGTACAGATTGACTTGTAAATTCTTCAAATAAAATATTCTTTAAATTTTGATCAAATGTTGATCAAATATTCTTCAAATCTTGATCATATCTTCTTTTCAGCTTGGTCAAATATTTTCTTCAATTATAAATATGAATCAAATCTTATTTTAGATTTTCTTCAATTATAAATTTGAATCAAATCTTATTTTAGATTTTCTTCAAATACATGAATCTTCTTTCATACTCTTTGAAGTCAAATATATTATTTTCATAAAATACATTTTTTAACATCAAAACTCTAAATGTAAAATTAACTTGGTTCCAACAATCTCCCCCTTTTTGATGATGACATAACTTGTATTTTTTATTACAAGTTTTCTTTGACTCCTCCTAACTTAGGGCTCCCCATAAGTCTAAGTATTATTTTCTCCCCACATTATCAAATATATTTCTCCTTCTTTTGTAATCAAACAAAAAAGACTTGAAAGTGTAGCTCTGTCACTTTCCTTTTTTTTCAACTTTTTTTTTCGTTTTTAAAAAAAAATAAATAAATATGCCATAATACAAGAAAGTATAATAACCTGTGTAAAACTAAACTACTTTGAAGTGATCACAACATCAGTCAGGTATGAAGGTAAGGTTTAGGTTTTTCTTGATGAAGTCAAACCTATCTTCAGGTAGTGGTTTGGTGAAAATGTCAGCTTATTGGTGTTCAGTGTCTACAAATTGAATGCATAATACCTGTAACGCCCCAAATTTTTTATCCAAATATTACTTAAAAATATTTATTTTCTTTTAGAAACAACTAATTTTTTTCTTCTTATGAGTAATTCATCATGTAATAAGTTGATATGAGTAAAAGAACGTAACGTAATTTACTAAAATATTGTTTATTTATTCATTTGCAAAATTAGTATTCCAATTGTTAGATCGATATACATTTACAGCCTAAAATAAAATAAATTATCTTTATGTGAAATTCAAAATAAATAAGGTTGACTGAAATTAATGGCATTCAATTATTTACTAGCGAATGAAATCTCACTTCCACATTTCTATTAAAAGTTAATGATGACGAATAAATAACTTTACAATGTACCACAAATTTTTTAGTAATACAAACCATTATTTTTAAGTAAAAGTCTCTATTCCTCCGTGCGTGCACCAATCAAACATCATTCATGCAACTTTTTGAGATCATTAATACCTAAATGTTGGTGTAAGGGGTCAGTTCATCCCACAGCAAAAATTAAACCAAATAATAAATTAACAGCCATAAAATATGAATATAAAATATTTTCGTAATAAAAGATTTAAAGAAATTGATTCTTTAATAGTTCTCAAAGGGGTATCAAAATCATAAAATATATCTAAATAAATCAATTAGAAACTGTAGAACCAATAATTATATCAAAATAAAAGTAACAATAAAATGTATGCAAGTTATGCATGCTCCTAAATATATATGATCTGGATATAACCAGCCACACAGGCGTCCACACAGAAGTCACCCATACCAATGGGGAAAAATTAAACCAGCCACACAGCCATCCACACAGATGCATATGATATGTCATGAAATGATAATGATGCACAAAATGTACATGTCACCACTCACTTAAATAATCACACAAATCATCAGCCACTTAGGCAACCACAAAGATAACAATATTTAAAACACAAATCACCAGCCACTTAGGCAACCACAAAGATAA
>NC_021163.2:25624754-25629666 GCF_000331145.2 Cicer arietinum | reverse complement strand
ATAAAAATTATAATTTTATAATTAAATACTCTAAAACACGTAAACACTAAAAAATTTCACTACAAACATATTTATCAAGATATAATAATAAAAATATACCACTATAATTAATTTCATCAAGATAGAGGTGTTAAAAAACAATCAAAGCATTATAGTTAATTTGTCTACGACGAAAATGAAATCAACATTTTTCTTTTAAGACATCATTACATCATATCAATATCTTACGAATCGCTAATTTAATATCTAGTCAAACTCAGCATGGGGAAAAAGCCCTTAGCTTGGACGCTTTCCTTCCACGTAACACTATATAGCCCTGGAAAAATCTCATAAAGATGAAGGAACAAAAGCTTAGAGCTTCCACAAGAGAGAGACGTAATATGTGGGTGGTTGTTTAAGTGACTTGAAAATATTTGAGATAAAGAAAATATAATGTTGCAAATGGAGACGTGAACCTGATTAGAGAAACAGAGTAATTTTTCTCATTGAGGTTAATTGCACACATCAATAATGTATTCAATTGGAATAATATCATTTAATGACCAACCATTATAAATTAATTGACATTCATGTACACTTATTCTTGCTTGTTACACAGTAAAGTAGAAAACACACGGTTTTATAGTTAAATGCTATTAACAATAAAATATAGTGTGGATGATTAAATTTTGACCAAAATTGACTTGGTCATTGTTCACTCTAAAAAAATACTCCTACGAGTTTTAATTAATTACTAACAAAACCCCAACAATTAATTAATTAATATAAATATACTTCATCGAATAATTAAAATTAAAGGAACAATTATCTTACTATTGTCACACTAAATTAATTAAATAAAATATATAAACAAAACTAAGGATTTTCACTAATTCTATTATCTCCTTGGTTAAATACTTATTTGGTCTAAAATAAAACTAATAAATGATATAACTTCTATAAAATATAATTTAATTAAATAATTCAACTAATATTTTCATCAATTAAAATAAATCAAGTAAGACAAAAATATCACTGTCGGTCACATATAAAAATAAAGTCAACGTATCTAACACATCAATTTCATTATTATCGAAAATAATCAAATAAATAAAATACACAGTTGTCCACGTATGAAATAATTATGCCATAAACCGTTCTAATGTAATTGTCACACCAAAAAAATTAAATAAAAATAAAGGTTATAATTATTCAAGTAAAATAGAGAGTTGTAAATTTTAATTTAATTTCTTTAAGGGTAGAATAAATTATTAATTAAATAATAAATTACGAAAATTACTAAATATGAAAATATTGGGGTGTTACAATACCTACCCCTTAAAAATAGTTTCGTCCTCGAAACTACGCGGAAAAACAAATGGAAAAGTTGCACAAAAGTATTGACACATTTCTTAATAAACCAAATAAAATTCTCTTGAATCCCCATTAGTGTTACAAAAATTTCTTGATTAACAATAATTTGACTAAAATGTAAAAACTTGCGTTGTATAAAAGTTACTTGCTAAACACATGAACTAGTTAAAGCAAACCAATGAGTATATAAAGAAAAACAAAAGAAAAACATTTGAGAATGTCATTTGTTAAAATACAGCAAATTTAGAATTATATGTTGATAACAATATTTTAAAATTTAAAAAATAGAACAAGAGGGATATCATAGATTCTTTTATAAAAAAATATCATTTCTATAAAGAAATTGATTTAATTGTGTTTATTTATTTATCATACAATAAAATTTGACAATGCAATACTAATATGCAAAATTCATTGATAATAATGTATAACAATAATAATTCTAATAGTAACATTGATAAACTATAATAATCACAATAATAATAATAATAATAATAATAATAATAATAATAATATTACACTTAAAAGTTTATTAATGAAATTAAAAATGATTGAAATTCAAATAAAATTAACATATTCATAAAACTCACCTATTTAATTTTGTTAAATTCCATAAATTCGATACATTTATCATTGTTAATAGCACACACATATTGTAACTTATCTCATAAAGACAATGCAAAATAAAATAAATATTGATAGTCTTTTTAATAGGTAAAATAAATTCTTGAGGATAGTAAAAATGAATTATTGTTATCGCCTTCTTCGAAATTAAGTCACTAGGGTGATTAACCTCTCCTACTCATTTAGTGATAATCACATTAATTTTTCTTTAAATCAGGACTATTGAAAAACTTTTAATACATTTGTAGAGCAGAAAGTTATCGCGTCTTCCATTCATTTCAACCTTGTTAACTCTTTTTAATCCAACCCGTCTTTTAAAATTCATTACATGATAAAATTAAAAAACATAATTTTATAATTAAATTTTGCGGCATTTAGATTATAATAATAAATACTAGAAAAACATTTTAATTTAGGTAACTAGACAGAATACATTTTATAGTAATAAAAATATTCAATGATTGTTGACAAGGAAAAATCATTCTTAGTCCCTTTTTTTTATATGTAACTTTTAACATAAAATAAAAATCTAAATGTTAACAAATAATAATAATAACAATAATATTAATAATAATAATATTAATGGTAAAATAATTACAACAACATACTATCTTAACTCTTCATCTTACAGTGTGTAAACAACATTTATAAAATAAGAAAAACCTTATATATGCATATAAATTCAACAAAAAAATGTAACTACATTAAATTTGCCTTTAGAAAATTAATTTAAGAAATAAAATCAAAATCAATTTAGTTTATTAAATACTTTTCGAATATCAAAAAATATCTTAACTAAGTAAATTAAAAGAAAAATTTATTACTAACACTAATAATCACGTTGAATTAAATGATATAGTTTTTAAAAAAATTTGCAATTCAAGCGAATTAAAATTTATAGTTTCAAAAAAATAATATAAAAGAGACAATGATGACAATATCATGTAACACTATATTTTATAACATAATAATACTAATTTGTATCAAGTAGAAGATGAAATTATTTTGTAATACTCATGATTATTATTAACAAGACTAATTAAGCCAATTAATAGGTATATCACAAAACATTTAACGTGAGCGAGAAGTAGAGAGTCTAAGATTATTAAAACAAAATAGTCATACGATAAACAAGAAAAGAAATTCATAAAAACATAGTAAAATCTATCAAATTAAATAGAAGATTTCTAAATATTTTAAAAAGACAATGGAAAGGAAACATACAACTAGACATAGAGATTTCAAATTTGAAAACAACTAAATAAATAATAAAATAACACTATTAAACCAAATATTTAAGTCATGACAAAAATTAATGGAGGTTACACAATTAATCACACATAAGAATTTAAGTAAAATTCAATAATTAAAACACAAAACAATTAACATAATTAATAGCACATAATAAGAATTTAAGTAATTCTTAAATATTCAAATTCAAGGTTCTTACACAATTAATGACACATAATAGAAAGTTAAGTAGTTAATAAAATTCAATTATTAGAAAACCAAATAGTTAACATAATTAATGGCAATAATAGGAATTTAAGTAATTAGTAAAATTCAAATTCACGAAGGTTACACAATTAATGACACATAATAGAAATTTAAGTAGTTAATAAAATTCAATTATTAGAAAACCAAATAGTTAACATAATTAATGGCAATAATAGGAATTTAAGTAATTAGTAAAATTTAAATTCACGAAGGTTACACAATTAATGACACATAATAGAAATTTAAGTAGTTAATAAAATTCAATTATTAGAAAACCAAATAGTTAACATAATTAATGACAATAATAAGAATTTAAGTAATTAGTAAAATTCAAAAATCAGGAAGGTTACACAATTAATGACACATAATAGAAATTTAAATAATTAGTAAAATTCAAATTGAAAAACACTGCACAATTAATGATATATAATTAAAATTTTAAGTAATTAATAAAATTCAAAAATTAGAAAATCAAACAAATAACACAAGTAACATCACAATACATGCAACATACACGACACATCCACCCCCACAAGGTCCGAGAATTAGTGCTCTGATACCACATGTAACGCCCCAAATTTTTGATCCAAATATTACTTAAAAATATTTATTTTCTTTTAGAAACAACTAATTTTTTTCTTCTTATGAGTAATTCATCATGTAATAAATTAATATGCGTAAGAAAATAACTTGATATAATTTTTTTCGTAAAAGAACGTAACATAATTTACTAAAATATTATTTATTTATTCATTTGCAAAATTAATATTCCAATTGTTAGATTGATATTAATTTATGGTCTAAAATAAAATAAATTCTCTTTAAGTGAAATTCAAAAGAAACAAGGTTGACTGAAATTAATGACATTCAATTATTTACTAGCGAATGAAATCTCACTTCCACATTTCTATTAAAAGTTAATGATGAAGAATAAATAACTTTACAATGTACCACAAAATTTTTAGTAATACAAAACATTATTTTTAAGTCTCATTTTCCGCCGCGCGTGCACCAATCAAACATCATTCATGCAACTTTTTGAGATCATTAGTACCTAAATATTGGTGTAAGGGGTCAGTTCATCCCACAACAAAAATTAAACCAAATAATAAATTAACAGCCATAAAATATGAATATAAATTTTTTTCGTAATAAAAGATTTAAAGAAATTGATTCTTTAATAGTTCAAAGGGGTATCAAAATCATAAAATATATCTAAATAAATCAATTAGCAACCGTAGAACCAATAATTATATCAAAATAAAAGTAACAATAAAATGTATGCAAGTTATGCATGCTCCTAAATATATATGATCTGGATATAACCAGCCACACAGGCGTCCACACAGAAGTCACCCATACCAATGGGGAAAAATTAAACCAGCCACACAGCCATCCACACAGATGCATATGATATGTCATGAAATGATAATGATGC
>NC_021163.2:25617443-25624624 GCF_000331145.2 Cicer arietinum | reverse complement strand
CAACCACAAAGATAAAATATTTTAGATTAAATTTTTTTAATCACATAAGACATCAAATTTATATTCTCGTGGATGTTCATAGTTATAGCTCAATAACTTCAACACATCAAATATGCACGTAAACAAATATCTCCAAATCACCACTTTCATTTTAATAATCCATAAGATTCGATTTGACTACGTGTTATTGATAACCATTAAAACTCATATCACCAAGAATACAATAACAACATAAATTTCATTCCTTTCACTATAAAATTTTCAGCATTCTAAAAATGGACTATTCATTAATGCATTCAATAATCAATTTTCTCATATTATTAAAATTAAAGAGATATAAAATTTTCATCAATTTCATCGAGACACATATATTGTTCATAAAAGTCATGTTTTAAATTTAGAATACTCAAAAGTCAACACTTAAAATCAAATACATCATAATAAATATATTACTAACTACATCATTATAAAAATTATAATTTTATAATTAAATACTCTAAAACACGTAAACACTAAAAAATCTCACAACAAACATATTTATCAAGATATAATAATAAAAATATACCACTATATTAATATCATCAAGATAGAGGTGTTAAAAAAACACAATCAAAGCATTATAGTTAATTTGTCTACGACGAAAATAAAATCAACCTTTTTCTTTTAAGACATCCAGACATCATATCAATATCTTACGAATCGTTAATTTAATATCTAGTCTAACTCAGCATGGGGAAAAAGCCCTTACCTTGAATGCTTTCCTTCCACGTAACACTACATAGCCCTCGAAAAATCTCATAAAGATGAAGGAACAAAAGCTTAGAGCTTCCACAAGAAAGAGAGGTAATATGTGGGTGGTTGTTTAAGTGACTTGAAAATATTTGAGATAAAGAAAATATAATGTTGCAAATGGAGACGTGAAGCTAATTAGAGAAAGAGAGTAATTTTTCTCATTGAGTTTAACTGTACACATCAATAATGTATTCAATTGGAATAATATCATTTAATGACCAACCATTATAAATTAATTGACATTCATGTACACTTATTCTTGCTTGTTACACAATAAAGTAGAAAACACACGGTTTTATAGTTAAATGCTATTAACAATAAAATATAGTGTGGATGATTAAATTTTGACCAAAATTGACTTGGTCATTGTTCACTCTAAAAAAATACTCCTACGAATTTTAATTAATTATTAACAAAACCCCAACAATTAATTAATTAATATAAATATACTTCACCAAATAATTAAAATTAAAGGAACAATTATCTTACTATTGTCACGCTAAATTAATTAAATAAAATATATAAATAAAACGAAGGATTTTCACTAATTCTATTATCTCCTTGGTTAAATACTTATTTGGTCTAAAATAAAACTAATAAATGATATAACTTCTATAAATTATAATTTAATTAAATAATTCAACTAATGTTTTCATCAATTGAAATAAATCAAGTAAGACAAAAATATCATTGCAGGTCACATATTAAAATAAAGCCAATGTATCTAACACATCAATTTCATGATTATCGAAAATAATCAAATAAATAAAATACACAGTTGTCCACGTACGAAATAATTATGCCATAAACCGTTCTAATGTAATTGTCACACCAAAAAAATTAAATAAAAATAAAGGTTATAATTATTCAAGTAAAATAGAGAGTTGTAAATTTTAATGTAATTGCAAATGTGTTTGTTCTCTTGCTTGACCAAGATATTAAGTTGTCACCTAAAAATGTGCAGTTGCCACTAGTACTCTCTCTCTCAAGTTTATTTCTAGCATATTCAGAATCATAGTATCCACTAAGTTTGTACTTATTAGATTTCTTGTGGAAGAAGGTAAGGTTGGTAGTGTCTTTTAGGTGTCTAAGGATTCTCTTAACATCAGTTAAATTTGAATCTCCAGGGTCAACTTGAAATCTTGCACATACACATACACTAAATGTGATGTCAGGTCCGGAAGCGGTAAGGTAAAGTAGGGATCCTATGATTCCTCTATAGGTTTTTTTGTCAACTTTTTCACCTGAATCATCTTTTTCAAGTGAACAAGTAGTGTGCATTGGTGTAGCCAAAGGTTTGCAATCACTCATCTTAAACTTCCTAAGAATCTTTGTTGTATATTTAGTTTGATGAATGTATATATCCTTTTTAATTTGTTGTTTGTATCTCTAAGAAGAACTTAGTTCTCCCATCATACTCGTTTGAAATTCAAGCTGCATCAATTTAGAAAATTCTTGATAAAGAGTGGCATTAGTAGATCCAAATATAATGTCATCAACATATATTTGAATAATAAGAATTTTATCTCTATTGATTTTCTAAAAAGTGTATTATCTAATTGTCCTATTTCAAAGTTATTTTTAAGCAAGAAGTTATCGAGTCTATCATACCATGCTTTATGTGCTTGTTTTAGACCATACAAAGTTTTCTTAAGTTTAAAAACATGATTTGGAAAATCAGAACTTTCAAAACCTGGGAGTTGTTTAACATAGACTTCTTCACTAATATAACCATTTAGAAAAACACTTTTAACATCCATTTGAAATATTGTAATGTTATTATTTATAACAAAAGAAAGTAGAATACAAATAGCTTCTAACCTGGCCACTAGAGCAAATGTCTCAGTGTAATCAATGCCCTTTTGCTAACTGTAGCCTTGTCCGATAAGTCTTGCCTTATTTCTAACCACTTCACCTTTTTGATTTTGTTGGTTTCTGAAAACTCACTTGGTTCCAATAATGTTCTTTTTTGAACTAGGAACTAGATCACAAACATCATTCCTCTCAAATTCATTTAACTCTTCTTGCATTGCAATAATCCATCCATCATCTATCAATGCTTCATCAATAGAGGTAGGCTCAATTGATGAGAGTAAGCCAAACAAACTGGTATCTTTCAGTGATGATCTGGTCCTCAAAGGATCATTTGCACTACAATTATGCAATTTTAGTGTAATTTGTATTGAATTGTTGAGGTATTTAGCCAACTTTATTTTATTTGGTGAATTAAGTACCAAAAACATATTTTATTAGAGTTATTAATATGTTTAATATATATATATATATATATATATATATATATTGAGATTTGATTAAAATTATTTGTCGAAGAATAATTTAATTATGTTACGAAGAATTTAATATCGGACATATTTTTAAAAAAATGTCACTTGTTGTCAATTGAGTTGCGATGAGAGTAGATATTTTTATTAAATTAAATTGGGGTGTGAGTGAAGTGATGTGTGTAAGAGTATTTAGATATTTATTGGTTTGATTATATATATATATAAGATAAGAAAGAAAGAAAACGCCTAAAATGTTTCCTATGTAGCCTCACCATTCTTTCCCTTCCTTTCTTCTTCTTCCAGCCTTCATTCTTCTACCTTTGTTTCAAAGCTTGTTAAGTAAGCATGTGAACCCATTTCCCTCGGTTGTTTTCCTTCCAGCTTTCTTCTTCATCCGGTTTCAAGAAAAAGTGTTCGTGGTTTTCAAAAAATACACAAAACACAAACCTCCATTTCTCTTCTAGATCTAGGCTTCCATTCGAGAAGTATTGGAAGGGAAAGTTGCCCATCTCTACATACGGTTCTTGTTAGCTAATTTATTTAAGGTGAGACACTTACTTCCTCTTTCTTTTCCTAAATTCGTAAACTTTATACAGTGGGGGTATGAGTGAAATTTTTGAGTTCTTAACAAATCCTTTTTTTTGTTATTGTTGTTGTTGTTGTTGTTGATTTTGTTAATAATGATTAAAAAAAAAGAAATTGATTTTTGATGTGTTTGAGTTACGTAATGAGTTATTTTCAAATAAATGAGTTTGAACTGAAATTGAAATTTTACAAAAAAAAAAAAAAAAATAGAGTTGTTAAAGTTGTGAAAAACTTTCAAATTTTAACTAAGTTAAAGAGTTTGAGCATGTAATACCCTTAGTTTTAAATTCTAATTTATGTATTTTGGTGTTGATTTCTAAGGCTTTTTAGTCATGTTATTGATATTTTGTGAATTTAATGCCAAAAATTTCTTTTTGGTACCCCGATTAAAAGCATTCGTCGATAAATAAATTATATTAATTACGGTGAATCTTTTGTCGAAGAATTTAATACTAGGCAGTTTTGTTAAAAATATCTCGGGTTGCTGAAAGTTTTTTCTGTCAATTGAGTTGCGACGAGAGTAGATATTTTTCTCAAAATAGTTTGAGATGTGAGTGAAGTGATGTGCGTAAGAATATTTAGATATTTGTTGGATTGATTTAATTATTATTATTATTATTATTATTATTATTATTATTATTATTATTATTATTATTATTATATATTGTTTGGTGAGTTAGTATATATGTATATTACTTAGTAAGTTAGTAATATATAGATATAAGAAAGCAAGGCCAAGGAAAGGAAGGAAAAACAGAAACAGAGAGAAAACATTTTCTTCCCTCCTTACCTTGCAAACCCTTTCTTCTTCTTCTCCTTTCTTTCTCTTTCTTTGGCTCCAAGGAAACCAAGTGTTAGTGAAAGGAAAATGTTTCATCCTTCTCGTGAGGACTGCTTCTTCTTCCATGTGACACCCTAAACCCCAAAATAACATTTATAATAATATATACTAAATTATTTGAAGAAAACTTGCAGCGGATAAAGAAAACATGTTAAAGAGAATAAAAACTGTAATACCTAATTTAGGATATCACGTTTCTCTAAATACACTTGTAACAATTCAAATTTGTTTTAGTACAATATAAATGAACTTGATTTAACTATAATTTCTTGATTTAATTCCCAAGACTTACTCGTACTAAGTTTTCATATAAAAAGTCATTTGTAATAACATAAGTAAAATACACATTACAACTCTTAATTCCCAGTATCACCTATCAGAGTGGGGTTTCTCCCAAACTTGAACTTCGAGACTCATTAACCTGTAACAACTGCGATTTCGCAAACGCAGGGCCAAGCTAGTCAAACACAAACAACGGAGGAGATGAGTTTTGAAATCATGTTGATAGTATAATATAAATAAGAGGAACACGCAATTAGTCATCAATAAACCGTATAATTACACAAACATTCTTCAAGGAAAAACATCACACTATATAGTCAAAATCAAAGAAAATCAATGCACTTCACTGTAACATCAAATCATCGCATAAATTATTATCGCACATAATACATATTAATCACAACAAAGCAATCACAAGAAAATGCAATGTGATGCATGAGCTAAGACTCTACTTCACAATGTGGTACCATTCTAACTCTGAAGTACTTGGTTAGGAGGCTTGATACTATGCCACCATCCCAGGTGGACGGACAATTAAAATTGGTCATGTCCTCATAGATCCCCTCAACTCAACCCGAGACACATATACGTGACAGTCGAGGTAAACGTGTTTTGCATGGTAGTTCCCGACATTTGGAATGCTACCTCCAAGTCACCTAGGAATTCCCCACCCGAATACCTCCAAGGTCTAACAATCCTGCCTTAAGGCTCAATAGTAGACCGCCACGATCAGGCTCATTCAGTTGTACTTCCCCGAAATCACTAGGCTTGTTAGGCCCTACCTATATGATGACAAAATAATATTCACTTCACAAATTCTCAATATTTATTTTCTCCCCTCGTTGACCTATGATACTACATTAAGACCGCCATCTCAAACACAAATTGGAATCAAAATTATTTCACCAACTATGGAGTTACTTCAATATTTTCATCACAAATTCACAATATCACTATCATTAATCATATATCAACACATAAACTCATCAAAATTTTATAGAATCATTATCATAAATCAAACATCATCATTATTATCACAAACTTATCACAAATTTGTATCATAAATCACACATCATCATCAATTAAACTTACATTATACACTGCACACATAAACTCATTTAATCAAACATGTGCATCAAATTCATTTGAAATCAAATATCACAATGATATCAAATATCACAATAATATCAAATATCACAATAATGTTAAATATCTCAATAATATCAAATATCACACATTTAACGATATTAAATCAATCAACACCTTATAAATATTTCTATTCCAAATTTTAATCTCACAATTTCCATTTTGTATATTAATTAATTTATCACTCAAAGGGCTACTGTCGTACGTAGCGAGCCCCAGATGAATCGTTGGGAAATACGGTTTTCCCGTTCATCTCACAATATATTATACTCATGAATTCAAACGCCCTCTCACCCCTTACCTTATTTCGAAATCAATCAACACCTTATAAATATTTCTATTCCAAATTTTAATCTCACAATTTCCATTTTGTATATTAATTAATTTATCACTCAAAGGGCTACTGTCGTACGTAGCGAGCCCCAGATGAATCGTTGGGAAATACGGTTTTCCCGTTCATCTCACAATATATTATACTCATGAATTCAAACGCCCTCTCACCCCTTACCTTATTTCGACGCTTTCACCTATGAATATGATTCAACGCCCAAACAGTCTTTGTTCTTTGACTCTTTGTCCTTTAATTGATCTAACTCGACAATTTATGGGTATACGTCAAAAATAAATTATGAGGAGATATTCTAAAAAACTAAATTCGAAAATCGGTCAAAGAAAATTACCATAAATCATAAAACCAATCAGTGGATAATATAGCCTCTTTTCACACGGTCGTTTTGGCGTTGGTTTCACTCAAATCGGACTTACGGTGAAGGAGAACGGTGCAAAATAACGAATTCTACAAACGGAGAAGTCGGATATTTTAGAGAGAAATTGGGGTTGTTAAAAATCTGGAAAATTATGTTTAATTGACTAACTAAATATAAGAAACAACATACTCAAATTTGGAAGAAAATAGAGAAAGTTTTCTGGAACAGTTATCGATTAGGTGTCAAACGTTAGGTTATTGTTGTGTTTTCTCTTTGGTTTTACGACTGCCCTTTCAACACCCTATCCCTTTTTTTTGTTGTTTTATTTGATTAACAATTAGGGTTGGTAAAACCCATTGATCCCTTTATTTATTTTTAAATAAAACCAATAATTACTAAAACTAATGTTTTAACATTTTTTTTAACATAATTTAATTACTAAATATTGCTAATATTTCCAAATTAATATTTTATAAAATAAAGTAGTGAATCTTTTAAAATATATTAATAATCAAAACTCTCATATTCAAAATAATCACCCTA
>NC_021163.2:25593571-25617356 GCF_000331145.2 Cicer arietinum | reverse complement strand
TAAAATAAATAATTAAAATAAAATATATTTAGAATTAAATAAATATAATTTACTACATATTTAATATTAGTCAAACGTATAAAAGAATGTTATATTAATTGGGTGCGCGTATATACACGTAGAATCGCATAAAATCTTATTCTTCAAAATATTACAATATAATACTATTATTTAAAAAAAATATAATATAATAAAATAAAATAAAATATTTATTTTTTATATCGCTCATTTAATATAATGTGTATCAAACTAGCACATCATAGAAAACATTCATATAACGAAAATTAATAACAAAGTTTATTAACATATATTTTATAATAATTTTAACATCAAATTAATTATTTAAAATCCTATTTAATTAATAAAATAGGTTTACATAAAATTTAGGGTGTTACATTCCATGCCTCTATTTCGCAAAACCAAAGCATAGTGTTGGTGATTTAAAAAAAAAACGTCAAACACAAACCCTCACTTTTCTTCGACATTTGAGTTTTGTTTCGAGAAGTGATATAAGGGAAAGTTGCTCATCTCTCCGCTACGGTGCTAGCGAGCCAACTTTGGAAGCGACGACGCGAGCGGAAATTTTACCGAAATTAATCGCGAAATTTTGAGCTTGCATATAGGATGTTGTATGTGTCTTTTTGGTGTTGGGATTTGGTGAAATTGATGTGTGATTTTGTGGAAAAAGGAATCTAATTCATTTATGTGTATTTTGAGGAAATTAAAATTGATGTGTTTGAGGTGTGGTTTGTGAAAATTAATTTGGCGTGATTTATACTTGAAAATGTGGAAATTTATGGGTGATTGACGATTGAACTTCGTGTGGATTTTGTGGAATTTGAATTGATCGAATTTAATATAAATAGTGGATTAAATTCGATGTGTGGTGGTGGAAAATATATGTTTGAGTATACTCCGTGTTGAATTTGAAAATCATTAGTGTTAAATGAGTATTAAAAACGGGGTATCTTTTTATATCTACATTTACTTAATGACTGTTGTGGAAAGAGTTAGAGTATGCTCATGTATTTCATAGTACATGGTGACCGCGATGGAGCCATGGTGATAGTGGTGACCGTGATGGGCCACGAGATGATGCCATGTGATCTGTTGGCTCATCTTATCCTTGTGGGGATTTTCGCGTCGTTAGACTGCACTTTTTAGTAAATCATGCTGACCCGTGATAGGTGGCACCTCGGTAAATAGTACTGGTCTGTGAAAGGCGGTACATTTACAATTTACGCTTTTTAGTAAATCGTGCTAACCCATGATAGGTGGCACCTCGTTAATTAGTACTAGTATGTGATAGGCGGTACAATTATGATTTACGCCCCTTCGAGGATGGTTTTGGTTCGAATTCCGAAATCATGCATTTTGGCATATACGCATTGCATTAGGGTGTTTGGCACACGAGTCATGTTTGTTATACTATGATGATTGTATAAACATACTCGATTGTTGTTTGTGATTGTACCGTAATTGTTAAGTGTGATGATTGACATTGTATTGTAAGTATTGAATGATTTCGAAACGTTTTGAAAACTGCTGCATTATTTAGCAGTTGTATTCGAATACGAGGAGCTTGTATTCGAATACATTTAAGTGGATTTTGCTACTGACTTCGCACTTGTATTCGGCTACGCCATGTGGTAGTCGAATACAGAGTTGCAGGATTTTTCACTGTTTTCGCACTTGTATTCGGCTACAGTGATGCTGTAGTCGAATACAATTTTGATGTTTTTGCTACTGACTTATAAAATAGCACTGTATTCAAATACAAGGATGCTGTATTCCAATACAGTTGAGCTGATTTTTCTACTGACTTGTGAATTAGCACTATATTCGAATACAAGGATGCTATATTCGAATAAACAGTGCAATTTTGTAAAAAACTTCATTTTAAAATTGTTTATGCATGTTTGATGTATGAAAACCCTTTCAAGGAGTATGCTAAGATGAATGGTTATTTTGTGCATTTAAAATTTAATTGCTAAGTGAGATTTGTTAATTTCAGTTGGTGACCTTTACAATTATTGTAGAAATCTGGGCTTTGCCCTCAGATGAGAACTAGGATCATCCTACCGGTTAGTACCCTAGAGATGGGAATGTAGTTAGTCATACCTGACTGGTGCTGTGTCAGAAGGATTATGTGGGGCGCGTGGAGATCACCCATGTTGTATAATTTTTTGTAGCATGATCAGATTAGATGGTTGTATGGATACTAGATGTCTTTCTTTTACTGTTGCAGTTACTTTATTTTGGAAGACTGTACCTATACCTTATATTGTCAGCTTGACTTTTGTTTTGATGGGTCCATGTACCATTTTTTGATTGATGTGGGGGGGGTTAAAATTCTTGGGGCAGTGCTTTTGTATAGGTGTCTGCCGAGAATACCCCAGGGGTATGAGCTATGTCTGATATGCATCATAGCCCCGGTGTATTATTCGATTTTAAATACTTTGGATTTTTATTTCGAAAACTATTTCCTCTACTTGTGAATATTTGTTGACTTTTGTCGTTATGTTACGACTTACACATTTTATCCAAAAGTATTTCTTTCTTTATTTATGAAATTCGATTTCTGTTTTTTTTATATAAAAAAAGGTTGTTACAATTGTGGTATCAGAGCTTTTGGTTATAGATTTTAGGTCAACCTGTAGGTTGGGAGTCGTTATTTGATCATGCATCAGGGTAATTTGTCTAAGTTGTCAGATCAGGGGTAGTTATTATGTGTTGATGTAGTTAGAAGTTAGTTTTGGAATTATTTGAAGTGGTGTTAAGACTCTTCTTGATGATGGTTTTATAGGAAAACCATGCCGCGAAGAAGGAATGAATCTCCAAGAGTCAATGTCAATAGGCACGACCAAATGGTGGAAGCTATGAATAACAAGGTTGCTTTTGTTGCTGCCCAAACTATTGCAAAGACTTGACGAGATCTAGAAAAAAGGGAAAAAGAGATATGTGTTGCTGAGTCAAGAGGATTAGAAGATTTTCGTCGTTACAATCCTCCCAAGTTTAAGGGTGATGAGAATTTAGAGAAAGCGGATCAGTGGATCCAAGAAGTGGAAAATATCTTTGAGATGATTAACTTTCAAGCAGGAGTGAAGGTCAACTACGCCACTTATCTGCTATTAGGGGATGTTGAGTATTGGGGGAGGAGTACAAGGTTGTTGATGGGATCATCTCACGAGGAGGTGAACTGGGAATCATTCAAAAGGAATTTTTTAGACAAATATTTTCCTATGAGTACCAGGACTAAACTGGGTGATGATTTTCTAAAACTTCATCAGGGGAACATGACAGTGGGTGAATATGCCGCTAAGTTTGAATCATTGTCTAGGCATTTCAGGTTTTTCCGTGAGGGGGTTGATGAACCATTCATGTGTCATCGTTTCCAAGACAGACTTAAAGTATGAGATTCAAGACTCTGTCTTACCCTTGGGAATTCAAGGTTTCCAAGTTCTTGTGGAAAAATGTAGAGAAGTTGAGGATATGAAAAATAAGAGGGCTAGCCGAGGAGGGAATTTTAATTCAAGAGGGCCTAGTGGGGTGAATCATCAGAACAACAAGGGAAAATAAGTTGCTAAACCTTATAATCGACCACAAAATAACAACGGGGGGCAGAATCCCCTGGGGAACCAGAATTTCGAAAGAAAATTGGGACAAGTGGTTCGATGTTTCCGATGTGGGGGAGAGGGACATTATGCTAGTGCTTGTACCTCTAATATTTTCACTTGCTACAATTGCAGAAGTCAAGGCACATGGCAAGGGATTGCAAGGATCCGAAGGTGGAACCAATTGTGAATGTAACTAGGGCTACTCGTCCTACTGCTAGAGGACGTGTTTATTGCGTGAGTGCACAAGCTGGAACTCCATCTAGCAATCTGATTCAAAGTTATTGTCAGATTGCAGTTAATACTGTAAATGCACTTTTTGATTCGGGGGTAACTCATTCCTTCATTTCTATGGATTGCGTGAATCATTTGAAGTTATTTGTATCTGCTTTGCCTTTTGATTTTGTTGTTTCCACAACTGCTAAGACTTTGACAATAAATTTTGCATGTTTACATTGTCAAATAACTATCCATAATAGGGACTTCTTGATTAATTTGATTTGTTTACCTCTACAATCACTCCAAGTCATTCTCGGTATGGATTGGATGCCGTATCATTATGTGATCTTGGATTGTGCTCGCAAACTGGTTCTTCTCCTCGAACCAGAAGTTGTTAAGTATCTAGCTGCTAACAAAATCAGAGTGTCGCTAAGAGAAGGAACTCATAAGTTTTTGTCTTTGGCTAATGTGGAGGCAAAGATAAATGTGAACATAGAGGATGTGATGCTTGTTAATGAGTACCAAGACATATTTCCAACAGAAATTCCAAGATTGCCACCGGTAAGAAAAGTGGAATTTTTCATTGATTTGCACCCAGAAGCTGGACCAATTTCTATTGCGCTGTATTGAATGTCACCATTGGAATTAAATGAGATCAAAGGCCAAATTGAAGATTTGTTGGAGAAGAAATTTATTAGACCAAGTGTATCACCATGGGGAGCTCCGGTGTTGCTAGTTAAAATAACAAGTAATCAAATAACTAAACCATCCCACACATATTATAACACAAAAAAAGATCAAATTTCAAAAAATTAACCTACATTTCAAAATTTTCAAGAACTTTAAGAATATCATAAACTTAAAACAGAAACTAAGAACAAATATTACCATTTGGTGACAAGTTCTGAATACCAAATGATGTGGATTTGAGTGCTTCAACATGAGATTAAAGATCTAACCAAGTTATTTCTTCAAATAAAGTGACAAAATAAAAGAGAAAATAAAAATAAAATAAAATAACAAAAAAAAAATGGATTAGGTTGAGAAGATGAAGAAGATGCCACAATCAAGGATGATTGATAAACCAGTATGAAATCGCCACAATGGTAAGGAAGCCATTGATAAGATTCAAGCAAGTTCTAATCCAAGAGCTTTAAGAAGAGAACTAGCTCACTCACAATTCTCATTAGAGAAAGTCTAATTCATTCCAAAACTTATCCAAAATGAGACTCTTACCAGGTATTTAAAAAAGGAATTACCATATTTCTAAAATGGGCCAAATGACAATTCTCTAGATCCATATTGGGCTTACACCACTTAACTAAATTTATTACAATTTAAATCGATCACAAATAAAACTAAAAACTATGATAAAGTCTTGACTTGAAAAATTCTTTGTTTAGCTCATTTTAGGTCCTCATCACTATCTCTCAAAGAGTTATAGCAGAACAAACATAGGTTGACTCATTAAACCTAAATGCATAATCCTTAATAACTTACTTCTATAATGTGTGAATTATAAAAAGAATTATATAACTCTATGACATCACTTGTGTTCACATGTGTTCATAAAAATACTACAAATTGAAAAATGGATATAAAATTATGAATATTGCCGGTATTAAAATACTAAGTGTAAGCTTTTCAATGCAATTGATTTCACTCAAAACCAATTTCAATAATTTCTTTTATATCCTTTTTAACTAAGCTATGTTGCAATCTTTTTGTGCAAACATTACTTCAACCTTGACAATTCAATTAAAATATCAAACCGTGTCCAATTTGAGTAAACTAGTCTTCAATGAAAATATAATGATGTCTAGTTTATGAATATAGTTTCTATTTTTTAAGTTAAGTTCCCAATTAGTGCAGTTTATTTAAACAATACATAAAGATTCCAAAAACAGGGCAACAACTTTAGTCTAACTTGGGACAACTTTTTACTATATATTCTCAATTAAATTTAGTGACACCAAATTCTATTTCAAAGGAAACTAAGTCTAGTTTCCAATGGTACAAAAATAAACCCCAAAAGATTTATATAGAAAATGTTACAAACAAAATACGAAAGGTACTGCATACTAGATTTGAAAACAACAACTATATTTTTATCAAATATCTTATACGCAAGCTATCACACTATCAATTGGGTCTTGGTTATAATCCTTTAGCCTTCTAGTAGCCTTAACTCCCTTCTTTAGCTCTTCTTATATGGGTTTGGGAAGTTTGTGAAGGTGAAAACACGAGAAGCGGGGTTGGATTTTGTTTGCCAAAGTTGACAACTTTTTGAAAATTTATAAATAAATAAAAAACTAGTTTGGTTTTGGTGACTTACTTGGAGTTAAAGCAATTTGATTTAGATGTAGCAAGCAATGAAAGCATAAATAATTTGACACATAGATTTATCCTAGTTCACCACTAACTTGGCTACTGTAACACCCTAATTTATTGTTATACCTTAATTTATTATTATTAGAAAGTAGTGATATTTTCTTATACATGTGTTTCTTGTGGTGTAATAATTTTTTTACGTGTCTTTTTGTTGTCTTTATAGTTATGTAAATAAAAATCAGTGATCTTTGTTTTTAAATCTATTTATTTTATTTAAAATAATAATAATAATAATAATAATAATAATAATAATATTAATAATATATACTAGTTTTGAATTGCTATTATCTTAGGCCTCATATTTTAGTAGTGTTGTTATCTAAATCTTTATTAATCAAATTTATTTTTATGAAGTATAAATATAAAAATAACTATACTATTTATATATAAAATATAATAATGATGATGATGTCGTGCCATAAATATCCGTATAATAGTCAATAATATCTATTAATAGCATAAGTTAAAAATTGAATTCACCATAAACGGAATTAATGGACCTAAGTTAATTCTGAATTCGTAATATATATAAGACCCTAAATATTTAATTAATAGATAATAGTAAATTATAATAAATTATATTATATGTGTATTCTATGTGGTGTGATAATTTCCTACGCATTTTTTTAATCTTGATAATTTTTAGTGTTACCTTAAAATTTGTCTAAACTATTAGTAATAAAAATATTTTTGTTTAGTTTTCGTTAAAACCAAATAAAATATTAATAATGATAATGAACCTAGTACATTTCTTATTTCCTATTCAGACTAATTTAGCGAGCCATTTAACTAGCTTGATAGGCTTATTTGCTAACCTAGTAGCTTACATATATATATATATATATATATATATATATATATATATATATATATATATAGGAGGCATATGTAGCTGGCAAATCTCATCTGCCTCTAAACCCTCGCCGTAGCCATTCAAACAAGGAATCCAGTTTCTTTCCATAATTAGCATGTATATCCCAAGATCATGCTTGAGTACATCATCGTAGACCTCCACTCGCCAATCTTTTTTTGATGCATTTTAATTTTAATCCCTCCCTACATAGTAACAAATCAGCCACAATCACATAATTACAAGCATATATTACCTTTTACAGGATCTTTTATTTTGTCTGGTTAGTATCTCGTTATGCTTAACTTATTATCAAAACCTACCATTTGTGTCACTATTAGTTGAGTTTTATTCTAATTATTTAATTATCATCCTTTTTCCTTATTTTATTTGCTAATCCAGATTCATGATTAAAATATAATATTAAAAGTATCTTATTTATTAATTATATTCTGTTTGAATATCAATTATTTATACAATGCATTTTGTTAATAAAATTAGTATTTTCCACTGAATCAGTAAACTTGGTTTGCAAAGGTATCATAGCATAATATGGTCCAAATAAATGAGTCTTGCAGATTTCAAAAACAAATAACTTGCACATATCACTTAATTTAATTTAATTTATTTATTTATTTTTGACATGTTTGTTTCTGTTATTTCATAGTTCCAGTTATTAGTATTTCTTAATGCTACATACAATATTATTGTTAACATACTTTTGTTTAGCATATCATATTGAGTTTAAATAAATAATTAAATTTAAATGTCTGATAAGTAAGCAATTAGTGTTGATTAACGAAACCACAATTTCTGCTAATTACCGTGTGAATAATTATCGGTAAGGACAAAATAAAACAACAGATATTATTCCCTCGCAATGTTTAGTATATACCCTCTCCTCAAGATAAACATTATGTACCCTAATTATATATCATGAAACGCACTACAACTTAAATCTTGTTTTACATCATAGAGTCTAATTTAGTTTCACATCTAAAGACTTTAGTTCATTTTAATTATAATATAATATTGAATGTGGACAATAATAATTTGTAACTAAATAAATATTAGTACATGCATTCATGATATATATATATATATGCCTATTTGAAGATCAAAACTATGTGCATGTATATAAACATGCTTACTTAATTCCTTTTTATCCTGTTTAAGTATATATATATATATAAACATGTTTAATTTGTTCATTTTATCTTGTTTAGTTATACACATAAACAAGCTATATTTAGCCCCTTTTTAATCCTATTTAGTTACATGTATACCTGATATATATATTAAGCTCCATTTCTCCTATTTAATTTTAAACAAAATCTGATTATAGTAATTTGTATGTTTTAACCACATTAAATATATTTTTGGGTTGTAGTACAAATAGTAGATTATTTATTTATTTATTTATTCACTTATTTATTTATTTAGATCATTTATTTATTTACTTATTTACTTATTTATTTATTTAGATAATTTATTTATTTATTTACTTATTTATTTATTTATTTAGATTATTTATTTATTTTATTATTTACTTATTTATTTATTCATTTATTTATAGTAACTAATTACTTGTATTTGGTGGTTGTGTGGCTATAACTCTCTCGCGGATTATTAGAGACGACGACCGACAAAGAGAGGAACCGTTAGCATATCAGATTCATTGGACGAAATCTTAAATCGAGGTAAGGGGTGAGATGAGGTTCGACTTTATGAGTATAAAATAACGTGGGATGAACGGGAATACCGAAATTCCCATATATTCATCTGGAGCTTACTACGTACGGTCGAGCCCTATTGAGTAATAATAATTAATTAATAATATGTGAATGGTAATAGTGAGGACTAAAGTATAATTTAGCAACTTATAGAATTGTCGTGAATTTATTTATATCAAGATTGCATGTTGTATGATTTTATGAGATCTTATGTTGATTGTTATTGTCTGAATGATATGTACTTGAGTGTCTTTGTTACTTGATGGAAATTGTGATACTACTTTAATGTGCCACCTAATTGATTCCTTATTATGTGATTGACGAAACTGGATTGTGTATTTTGAGTAGTGTAAACCAAATATTGAGAATTAATTGTTATTGACTGATATACGTATATAATGACGAATACTGTGAAGACAAACTGAAACTTATTGAGTTATGGTGATCAAGTAAGGTTGAGATATGTGTTGTAAATTTTGGAGTTAGAACTATTTTGTCATCATATAGGGAGGGTCTGACAAACCTAGTGATTCGGGGAAGTACAACTGAATGAGCCTGATCGTGGAGGGCTACATTCGAACTATAAGGTAAGAATGGAAGACCTTGGGGGTACTCTAGTGGGGGAATTCCTAAATGGATTAGTGGGTTATTCCCTAAGGTCGGGAGCTACCGTGCAACACAAGAGTACCCCGACCGTCGCATATATGTGTCTCGGGTTGAGTTGAGGGGATCTATGAGGACTTGACCATTCATGAATTGTCCGTCCACTCTTGTAGTGGCATAGTATCAGGCCTCCTAACGAAGTACTTCAGAGTAGAATGGTACCAAATGATGAAGAAGTATAAAGTATAGGACATGCATATCATTTCATCCTTGTGGTTGCTTTATTGTGATTGATTTAGATTAACCTTTGATATTACGATCTTGAGTGTTTCTCCTGTTTGTGCTTATTTGACTAATTGCGTGTTCTCATCGTTTATCTTATACTATTACATAATTTCGATACTCACCCCTCGTTGTTTGTGTTTGGCGTTTGTGATGGACGCATACGAGTTGCATGCTGCAGGTGATGACTTGTACCATCAGAACAGCGTAAGCCATCTTGTCTTGAAGACTTTTATTATATGTTTTTTTTTTGTTAACGTCTTTTAGTTTGGGAATTCCCGCTCTGATAGTGACATCGGGTTGGGACTACATTTACATTTATCATTAAACTTATGTACGTGTGCTTCAAAAATGATATTGTTTACTACTGTTATGATTTCGAGTTGTTAAGTTTGACCAAAATTTTGGATTAATGTGACATGTTCATGATTACGTGATATTCCTTACCTTTAAAAATAAAAATGTTTGAAAGTTTATTTGTTTATTTTTTTAGAATTTCACTATTTTAAAAAAACAAAATTTAAAATAAAGAGTTGATATTAATTTGGGGTTTAGGGTGTCACAGCTACATCTAGTCCCTTTATTCAGAAGGCTTTAATCCACTAATTCAAATACCTTGAATTACAAAGCACCTGACCCTCCAAGCCAGTCTTCCCAAACAGCTTGACAACCCTAGACTTTTGAGAAACTAACCACCTTGACCCTACAAGACAAGTCTTCTCCTAACAACCTGATAACCCTGGATTGAAGAAGGAATTGTACCACAATCGGGATGAATACAAAAGATTGGAACTTGAGTTGTTGTTTATAACAAAGCTGATAATAATAACAACTCTCACACTCTAAGAAAAGAACACTCATAAAATATTTCTAACTTGAACAATTGTTTCTCTCTTTGAACTTTAAAAAGAATTGAGAACTTTGAGCTTGAGTTACTCTTTTATGCTTTTCGATGTTTTTCTCCTTCAGCCTTGACTGTCTATTTATAGTGAAAATTTGGGCTTCAATTTAGTCCTTGTTTAATTCTGAATTGTATAAACTTCTCAGCATATCTTTCTAATACTCAAAATGTTCTCCATCAAACAGAGGTGGTATGTTGATGTTTCCTCCAACAACTTCTTCACTGAATTTAGACATCTTGAACCTTTGATCTTCTCTCAAACACTGTAAAGTGCTCACCCTTTAGACCGAGCTCTGATGCCAATTGAAGGTGCAAACACGAGAAAATGGATTGAATTATGTTTGGCAAAGTTGACAACTTCTTGATAATTTATAAATAATTAAATATAACTAGTTTGGTTTTGTTGACTTACTTGGAGTAGAAGCAATCGAATTCAGATGTAGCAAGGAATGAAAGCATAAATAATTTGACACGTAGATTTATCCTGGTTCACCACTAACTTGGCTACATCTTGTTTCTTCATTCAGAAGGCTTTTATCGACTAATTCAAATACCTTGAATTACAAAGCACCTGACCCTCCAAGCCAGTCTTCCTAAACAGCCTGACAACCCCATACTTTTGAGGAACTAACCACCTTGACCGTACAAGGCAAGTCTTCTCCTAACAACTTGACAATCCCAGATTGAAGAAGGAACTAAATCACTATCGGGTTGAATACAAAAGATTGGAGTTTGAGTAGTTGCTTCTAACAAAGTTGATAATAATAATAATAACTCTGACACTCTAGGAAAATAACACTCATAAAATATTTTTAACCGGAACAAGTGTTTCTCTTTTTGAACTCTAAGAATTGAGAAATTTGAGCTTGAGTTACTCTTTTTTACTTTTCGATGCTTTTCTCCCTTAGCCTTTAGTCTGTATTTATAGTGAAAATTTGGGTTTCAATTTAGTTCTAGTTTAATTCTGAATTGTATCTTGTTTAGATTGAGTTTGTAAATTCTTCAGATTAATTATGTTCCTATTTTGTGTAGATTGACTTTGTAAATTCTTCAAATAAAATCTTCCTCAAATCTTCATCAAATGTTGATCAAATATTCTTCAAATTTTCTTCAAATCTTGACCATATCTTCTTTCCAACTTGGTCAACGATTTTCTTCAATTATAAATATGAATCAAATCTTATTTTATATTTTTTCAATTTATAAATTTGAATAAAATTTAATTTTTGATTTTCTTCAAAAACATGAATCTTATTTCATACTCTTTTAAATTGAATATATTGTTTTTCATAAAATACTCTTGTTAACATTAAAACTTTAAATGCAAAACCAACTTGGTTCTAGCAGTTTGCAAGCTGTAACATCCTCTAAATTTTCTATTTAAAAATAATTTGAAATTATCAATATTATTCAATATTAAAATACATGTGATAATTATTTGTGTTGTTTGACTTACATTAGTTGATAAATTTGTTAGTAATAATTACCTAGTAGAAACTAACAATGTACTTGAAATATATTTCATTTCACCCCAATTAAATTTAGTAAGTAATTACCAACTAAGTCTATATGTATGTTTTATTTGTAGATTATAGTGAGTGACTCTATGGTACTGTCGTCCATAATTGAATGCTAAATGTGATATGTGTTGTTAACCCATGTTATATTTCATATCATGCTATGCAAGGTGATTTATGATATGTTGCACTTAAATAAATTATGAATGCCCTTGTCATGTTTGTTATATCTTTATAGACTAAGTTTCAATCTTGATTGTGGTAGTTAAGATAATGATTTTGTTATTTGTCATTACAAATTTCAAGGTCGAAATTTCTTTAAGCTGGGTAAAATTGTAACATCCCAAATTTCATAATCAAGTATTTTATTAATTAAATAGGATTTTAAAGAAATCAATTTGGTGTTAAAATTATTTTAGAATATAAGTTGATTAATTTTATGATTACTTCTCCTTATATGGGTGAGTTTCTTATGGTTTGATAATCGTATATATATTTGATTTAATGGGTAATATAAGTTACAAATATTATGTTTAGTTACTTAATTTATTTTCGAAAATATAATGGTATTTTAGCAAAAGTATTTTAGATGATAAGATTTTGAGTGACTTTATATGTAGATTTGCATTAGATATTTGTGGTGATATTTCCGTGTGCGTTAAACTATATAATAAATATGTGCATAGCTATACTTTAATTATTTAAGACTATTTCCTATTTTAATTGTTTGTTTTATAAATAATTATCTTAAGATATTAGTAATATTGTGATTAATTTCTTTATTTCTATATATTTTCTATGATATGATGGTTTTATACATATTTATTGGGATTTAGTAATAAATATAAATTATTTATGTTAAATTTAATTAGTTAATTATTTTGACTATTCTATAAAAAGGTAGTATTTTTATGTGATTATTTTGTAAAATAGTATAATAATAATTGTAGTTAATATTGTGAATATGAGACTTTTTGTTATTAATGTATTTTAAAATAGTAATTACTTAAATTACTTTTTATAAATATCAGTTTTGGAATACTGATAAAATATTTGTATTGAAATTGTGTTAAAAAAAATTAGTTTTGGTAATTGTTGGTTTTATTCAATAATAATAATAATAATAATAATAATAATAATAATAATAATAATAATAACAATAATAATAATAATAATAATAATAATAATAATAATAATAATAATAATAATATTTTCCCCTTTCTATTCTTCATTTAGGCCCAACACTAAAAAAAAAATACTGAAACCCTAGCCACCACTACTGCAAACCCTATTTCACAAACCCTTCATAAATAAAGTTCTGTAAACAGAAAAGAATACTGAAACCCTAGCCGTCATTGTAAGACATATGCCTCCTCAATTATAATTTTGATATAATTTCCAAACATATAATGTATATGCATTATTCGATTGATCTAATGATTTGAATTGAGAAACATTTCAGGAAAATAAACAAACACTACACACTTGGACAAAACTTGGAACTCAAGCAATCAAGCAAAGATGGATGATGTCCTACAAGGCTTGAAGACTGATGTACAAGGGTGTCTAGTGTTAATAGGGTCAATTAGGTAGACTTAATCATAATGAGTTCTCATATAGTATTTGCCAATGAAATTATAAAATAAGTTTTAATCAATCAAGTAATAAATCAATTGATAAATCCATTGAGCAATCGATTGTCTAACTCACATAGTAAAGGTTTCACTAAGTTAATCGATTGGGAAATCGATTACTTAAAGGTTTTATCAAAACCTATGTTCTGTGTTTAAATAAATCAATTGGACAATCGATTTGCATATCAATTGAGTAATCGATTTTGTGATTCACAGAACCAAGCTCATACTAAATCAATTGATTAGCAAATCAATTATGAAAAGACTTTTTCATCAGACATGTGTTCTGTGATCAACGAAATCGATTGGACAATCAATTGAAATAAGTTTCTTAAGTTGCAAGCTTTGCACTAATCGATTAGATAATCGATTGATAGATGTTTCTTGAGTTGCAAGCTTTGCATCAATCGATTAGGTAATCAATTGAAAGAATGAACTGGTTAATCATTTATCAGAAACATATTGCGTAATCGATTGGCATATCGATTTTAACTAAATAGCTAAGCTACTGTAACCAGCCAAATCGATTGGCAAATCGACTGGAGTAAGACATCTTAGTCACTGTGACCAGCCAAATTGATTGGAAAATCGATTGAAGTAAAACACCTTAGTCACTGTGACCAACCAAGTCGATTGACGAATCGATTGGAGTAAAATGTCTAAGTTACAGGTAGTATTTAGCCCATTGCCAAATCGATTATGTTAATATATGAATCGAATGAGTAATCGATTGTTTTGATCTCATTGTTTGAACAAAACAAGTATAATCGATTAGTCAATCTATTCTGATACAAAATGAGTATCAATCTCTGATAAGTGCATTAAAGGAATCGATTGGGAAATCGATTAGTTCTTATATTTTCAAGATTCAAGAAAAACAAGACACGCGATAATCGATTAGGTAATCAATTAAGCTGGTTTCAAACTCTAATAAAATCGATTGATATGTTGTTTTTCTGAAAATATATAAATTGAATCAATCACAATTTTCTTATAACAATCATAACACTTTTTCATAAACTAAAAAGACTGAAAAACACCTTGAGAGAAAAATTGTTACAACACACAAATACTCATTGGCTAATACTTTTGTGTGAGATCTTACATTGTGATTGAGTCAAATTTTCTTAGTATTCTTTAATTCTTTGTGAAAGAACAATTTCTGTAATTGAAGTTTTGGAAATCCAGTAGTGTACACTGGTGGTTATCTTTTAGGATACTTGTGGCAATCTAAAAGAAACCTCAGCTTGATCTCGCTAGAGTTTGACGAGTAACTCTTAGGGATAGGTTGGTATTGTGATAGAAGTGGTTGTGAGTTGGATGGATAGGCTGTGACGCTGAAAAGTCTGTAAAAATATTCCTCAAATCATTCTAGTGAAAGGCTGAAATCTATTGTAGATTTCAGGATTGGATGTCGGTTATCAAAGTGATAGCCGAACCAGTATAAAAACCCATGGTGCATTATTTCCTCTCTCTCTTTACTTTTTTATATTGATCTTGCATGTGATTGTGAAATTCCGCTGCAAATAAACTGTTAGAATCTTTTGCTGTTAAAATAGGAATTAATATTAAACAAGTTGGTTTTGATATTAATTCATCACTTAGGAAAGAATTAGAGAATCTTGTCGATAATATTGTATAAAATTTCCTAAGGATATAAGCCATATAACCAACAGTCATTACCTTCAGACCTCCTTTTCCTTGTGTTTCCAAAGTTTGGAACTTCGTTCCTTGTGAACAACTTGAGGGGGCATAAAGCGTGTACTAGGAAGAAAAAAGGCCAAGGTAAGGGCTTTTCCCCACACAAATAATAGTTAGGCTGTTAGTTGAATGACATGAAATAAATAATCGTGATTACTTATATTTTAAAAGAAAATAAATGTAGACTAAAAAAAAACCCCAATTTTTGTGAGATTAAATTTAATATTTGACTCCTGTGTAGTAAGGTATGAAATTTTATGCGATATATGATAAATAAAATTTAACTCTTATTATGTATATTAGTTGGAGTGTGAATTTTATTGTTATATATGTTAAAGTGTTAATTTTCATAGCCTGTATGATATCAAATATTTATAGCTTGTATGATATCAAATTTTTATCTCTATGTGTATGTGGCGATAGTCATAATTTTTATCATTATTTGTCTATGAATATGTGATACTCATGATATGGATGTGTGTATGTGTTCTTAACGATGTGTGAATAAGGAGATGATTTTAAAAAAAGTGATTTTTGAATGCACATGGCATAAATCTTAGTGGGCTGTGTGGGAATATATCTATTTCATATTACATCTTCATGGCATGGCATATGCATCTTCGTGGAAGTTGCCTTAGTGGCAGGTGTGATTTTCTGTGTGGAAGTTGCCTTAGTGGCAGGTTTATATTTGGATCATGTAGTTTTAGGAGCATTCATCATGCATATGTGTTGATATATAATTTATTAGTTTGCTCATTTTTCTTTTAAATGGGAAGTTTTTACGTTTATATGTTTTGTGTTATTCTTCTATATGTTGTGCTTTGGTATGATGTGGATGATGGAAAAAAATTGACCCTTACAACAACATTTTAGGTACTAATGAGTTCGAGGAGATTCAAGAGTAGTTAATGAGTATTGACGTGTGGCGAACGCGGGGTAAACATGAGTTTTCTTTCAAGACAATTTTGTAATAATGGAATTGTTCAATAGTTTTTTTAAGTTCTTTTAAATCACTTTTCACAAACTTTTAAAATGTACTAGAATTCTAGAAATACGGAAGTGGTTCCCTTCCATTAAGAATAATAGTCTTCATGTTATTTTAATTTTTGAATAAATATTTTCTTGATGATATTAAATAACATGATTGTTATTAATTATGTAAAATGAATAATTGTTAAGTAATAAAAAAAAAGGGTTCATAACTTTTCTATCAAATAAGTATTTTTTTTTAGTAACGTTTTGCATTAAAAATCTGGGGCGTTACATTATGGTATCAGAGCAATGATTCTCAGACTTTTGGGGTGGGACGTCTCGTGTAGGTCGCATATATTTTCTTAAAAGGATTAGTTTTATTTTGTTATCATAATGTTTAACGCACACGAAAATATCACCACAAATATAGTTTAACGCACATATTTTGCTATGATAAGAAAATAGTCTTAAATAATTAAAATATAACTATGCACATATTTATTATATAGTTTAACGCACACAAAAATATCACCACAAATATCTAATGCAAATCTACATGTATACTCACTCAAAATCTTATCCTCTAAAATACTTTTGCTAAAATATCATTATATTTTTGAAAATAAATTAAGTAACTAAACATAATATTTATAAATTATATTACTCATTAAATCAAATATATATACGATTATCAAACCATAAGAAACTCACCCATATAAGGAGAAGTAATCATAAAATTAATCAACATATATTCTAAAATAATTTTAACACCAAATTAATTTCTTTAAAATCCTATTTAATAAAATACTTGATTATGAAATTTGGGATGTTACAATTCTACCCAGCTTAAAGAAATTTCCTCCTCGAAATTTGTAGTCACGAATAAGCAAATCATTATCTTAATTACCACAATCAAGATTGAAACTTAGTCTCTAAAGATATAATAAACATGACGAGGGCATTCATAATTTATTTAAGTGCAACATATCATAAATCACCTTGCATAGCATGATAGGAATTATAACATGAGTTAACAACACATCACATTTAGCATTCAATTATGGACGACAATACCATAGAGTCACTCACTATAATCTACAAATAAAATATACATATAGACTTAGTTGGTAATTACTTACTAAATTTAATTGGAGTAAAATAAAACATATTTCAAGTACATTGTTAGTTTCTACTAGATAATTATTACTGACAAATTTATCAACTAATGTAAGTCGAACAAGACAAATAATTATGACACGTATTTTAATATTGAATAATATTGATAATTTCTAATTATTTTTAAATAAAAAATTTAGAGGATGTTACAATATTCACCACCTTAAAAATAGTTTCGTCCTCGAAACAAGCTAGACATAAAAAGATTCATAAGGAAGTATTTTATTCACGACTACATAGTAGGTTCAAGTTACACAGTAAGTCATGCACTATAGGGGTCTCCAGGAAAGAGAGGTGAGTCAATGGACCACTTAATAACCAAGTCTTTCCTTATAGCCAGAATCCCGCTAAAACAACTTTTTATGGTATTACTTTTCCTTTCTATTATGGGGACAATATAGTTTCAGGTCACATGGTAATTCATGTACTAGAGGGGTTCCCAGGAAAGAGAGGTGGGTTAACGGACCACTTAATAACCATGTCTTTCCTTAGCCAGAATCCTGCTAATACTACTTTTTACGGTGTTACCCTTTCCTTCTATTATGGGGATTCTAAAATTTATATAGATTAGAGGTTTAAAGCATTGTATTTATTACAAATTTTTTAATTATAACACAAAAATAAATAATTAAGGAATATTCATAATCATTATAATTCATTTGGTCTAATTAATAACGTCATTAAAGTGGAGGCAAATTAATTATTGTATGTTTTCAATTAAGTCAATCTAAATCAATATACAATAATTCCACATTATTGAAAAATAAAACTAATCAATGATTCTAAAATTAAAAATAATAATAATCAATTCATTACAATTAATTGATAATATCATAAATGCACCAACAATTATCACAAAATGTCAAATTAAAACACGAATAGTAAATTATTAAAAATTCAAATCATGAGTACAAATTTGCAACATCATTAATAAATTTATAACGTTATTAAATCATAAATATTAAATTCATAACAGACAGACAATTATTTAAATGAATTCAAATCACGAATAGTAAATTCATAACATCAATAAATCACGAGTACTAAATTTATAGGATAAAAACAAACAAAATTCAAATCATTATTAGTAAATTAGTAACGTCACAATATTAAGTTCATAGCGTTTTTGGATCACAAGTATTAAGTTCATAGCATTTTTGGATCACAAGTATTAAGTTCATAAGATATAAACAACTATTTTAAAAAAATGTAAATCGCCAGTAATAAATTCTTAATGTCAACAAATTACGAGTATTAAATTCATAACATACATATAAAAAACTCAAATCTTGAGTAGTAAATTTGTAACGTCATTATATTAAATTCATAACATCATTACACTTAAAGGCAATTATTGCATTGAATCAAATTAAAACTGTTTTCAATCGTAGTAATTTAAGGCATATCTTCAATCACAAATTTTAAGGAGGTTATACAATTAATGACACATAATAGAAATTTATGTACTTACTAAAATAAAATAAAGACAAAAAACAAAAATAGAAAATCAAACAATTAACATAATTGATGGCACATAATAGCAATTTAAAAATAACAAGTATTAAATTCATAACATATAAACAATTATTTAAAAAATCCCAAATCATGAGTAATAAATTCTTAATATCAACAAATCATGAGTATTAAATTGATAACATACAAAAAAAAATTCAAATCTTGAGTAGTAAATTCGTAATATTAAATTTATAATGTTATTAAATCACAAGTATTAAATTCATAACATATAAATAATTATTTAAAAAATTCAAATCACGAGTAATAAATTTTTAGTGTCAACAAATTTCGAGTATTAAATTCATATGACATATAAAAAAATTCAAATCTTGAGTATCAAATTTGTAACTTCATAATATTAAATTCATGATGTCATTAAACTTAAAAGCAATTATTGCATAGAATAAATTTAAAACTATTTTCCATAATAGGTTGTGCATGATGCAAAGCTTACCTCACTTGTATAACATAAAATTTGTCTACTTCTAATACATCATTCAACAACTATTATCTACTAGTCATCTTTGCTTCTAAATTCAAATAGTTTTAAAAATTAAAATAATTCTAAATTCTAAATTCAAATAATGCATTAAAAATTAAATTAAGGTTAAATAGAGTTTTAAAAATTAGTTTGAGTGATTATTAGTTCTTTTAGTAAATTAAAGTAGTAACAATGATAAAAGAATAAAATTAAAAAAATGGTGGACTAATATTGAACTTGACCTATGTGAAAGTTTATACATATAGATCATGCATATGAAATTTTACACAAATAAATTTATTTGATACGTTATTGAGATATATCAAAATTAATGTCTTATATATGTATTTATATCGAACACTGTAAATCTTCATGAATGTCAATAATTTACTAAATTATTTTAGATTTGTATAAAAATTTAAACAAATGATCTATAAGATATAAATTTTCAATCCAACGAAAAAAATTAAAATAAAAAAAATATAAAGAAATAGAGAAGATTGAGGGAGAAAAAAAATATAAAGAAATAAAAAAAATATCATTGGATGAACATTTAGGTGATTTTCGTCCTACCTAGACTTATTCTTGTCGAACTAGGTTTTTTAACCAATCTTGTACATCTAATAAGTTCATTTGTGTCATTGGATGAACATTTAGGTCATTTTCGTCCTCCCAAGGCTTATTCTTGTCCAATTAGGGTTTTTAACCAATCTTGTGCATACAATAGGTGTATTTGTGTAATTGGATAAACATTTAGGTCATTTTCGTCCTTCCTAGACTTATTCTTGTCCAACTAGGGTTTTTAACCAATCTTGTGCATCCAATAAGTTCATTTGTGTCATTAGATGAATATTCAAGTCATTTTTGTCCTCCTTAGGTGTATTCTAGTCCAATTAGGGTTTTTAACCATTCTTGTGCATCCAATAGGTGTGTTTGTGTCATTGGATGAACATTTAGGTCATTTTTGTCCTCCCTAGGATTATTCTTGTCGAACTTGGGTTTTTAACCAATTTTGTGCATACGATAGGTGTGTTTGTGTCATTGGATGAACATTTAGGTCATTTTCGTCCTACCAAGACTTATTCTTGTCCAACTAGGGTTTTTAACCAATCTTGTGCATCCAATAAGTTCATTTGTGTCATTGGATGAACATTTAGGTCATTTTCGTCCTCCCTAGACTTATTCTTATCCAACTAGGGTTTTTAACCAATCTTGTGCATACAATAGGTGTGTTTGTGTCATTGGATGAACATTTAGGTCATTTTCGTCTTTCCTTGGCTTATACTTGTCCAATTAGAGTTTTTAACCAATCTTGTGCATCCATTAAGTTCATTTGTGTCATTGGATGAATATTTAGGTCATTTTCGTCCTCCCTAGGTTTATTCTAGTTCAATAAAGGTTTTTAACCAATCTTGTGCATCCAATAGGTGTGTTTGTGTCATTGGATGAACATTTAGGTCATTTTCGTCCTTCCTAGACTTATTCTTGTCCAACTAGGGTTTTTAACCAATCTTTTGCATCCAATAGGTGTGTTTGTGTCATTGGATGAACATTTAGGTAATTTTCGTCCTCCCTAGGCATATTCTTGTCCAATTAGGGTTTTTAACCAATCTTCTGCATACAATAGGTGTGTTTGTGTAATTGGATGAACATTTAGGTCATTTTCGTCCTCCCTTGGCTTATTCTTGTCCAATTACGGTTTTTAACCAATCTTGTGCATCCAATAAGTTTATTTGTGTCATTGGATGAACATTTAGGTCATTTTCGTCCTCCCTAGGTTTATTCTAGTCCAATTAGGGTTTTTAACCAATCTTGTGCATCCAATAGGTGTGTTTGTGTCATTGGATGAACATTTAGGTCATTTTCGTCCTTCCTACACTTACTCTTGTCCAACTAAGGTTTTTAACCAATCTTGTCCAACTAATGATAAAAAAAATATTAGTACATTGTGAAGTAAACTAATGTACCAAAAAATTTACGTAAATGAAATCATACTTGATTTTTTCATAATTATCTCTTCATTTAAATAATAATTTATCCTTTCTTTTCTTTTTTGCTACGAATTTATCTCTTTTGAATTAGCTTAATAAAAACTACTACCTTCTCCAAATTAATTAAAATTAATAAATCAAGATTATCTTTTTCCTAAATTAATTATTCTATTAAATATAACTTTAGCTCTCTTTAAACTTTCTTTGTTGAATATTTTTAGTCAATATCTTTAGTCAACACTCAACACTTTATTAAGTCATACATTAATAAAAAATTGATAGGCAATCATTAATAAATTAAAATTTTGCTATTTTTATATTTGTATTATTTCCTAAAGTCATCCTATAAATATATAATTTTCTCTAAACAATTATTTTCCTCTCATCCAAAGTAAAGATTAAACAAAAGTACAATGCCTCTCTTTATCCAAAAAAAAACTCTTGTTATGTGTGTTGGTATTGCTATCACTAGACAATGTTATTGGAGTGCATGTGACCATTACCAACAAATTGCAAGGACATGAAGACTTAACCGTTCATTGCAAGTCTAAAGATAATGATCTTGAAGTTCAAGTTCTTCGTTATGATCAAAGTACTGGTTGGAGTTTTGGACTTAATGTTTTTGGAGGAACATTATTCTATTGTGCCTTTCGGTGGAATGGCGGTCCGCTACATTGGATTGATATATATAAACAAGGAAGAGATGATCATAAATGTAAAACTTGCAATTGGTTTATAGTGGAAACTGCGGCATGTAGATATGAGAAAATTGGTCTTGTTTGCTATGATTTTAATAATTAACTTATTATAGTATTTACGTATTTTCATCTTAATAAATGTACTTGGAGTATTGACAATCAATGTATTCTCTATCTTCAATCTTTTTAAAGGAATTGCTCTTATTAAAAAAAAGAATATAACTCGTGTGTTATGCGTGTGTAATTTGTAAAAAAGATTTTAAATATAAATTTTTAATTAATTTGAATGTGATATTTATGATATATAATTAAATCAATTTAATTAGAAAAAAAAGTTTCAATATTTATAAATTTCTTAGTTTATAAGAATAGTTGGCTGTTTAACAAAAGAATAAATTGAATGGAAACAATTAAAAATTTTGTTAAAAAATGAGTGTTTTTCACTCTAAATTATATGATTAAAAAAAGATGAGTAATTGTTTGTATATATATTGTTTTGTTTTAAACATTCAATCATTAGAGAGTAATTTTTTTCTATAAAATATAGAATATATAATTTACAAGCATTGATTTTGAGATATATTTGAAAGCATTGGTTTTTAAATGATCATTATTTTTATTTTTTTATACTATTTTATCTTGAGTATTATTATTTCTTTATTCTCTTTTCACTAATTGAATGAGCTACTATTTCTTATATTTTATGTTTCAGGTGTCGTTTGCACTTAAACTTTCAATAACTAATTTTTAATTAGAGGTGTTATGTCACATATTTCTTTTATAAATATTTGGATTTAATTATCTTATTTTGAGAGTGTCTATAATAAACAAATTCAATTCACTACTTGATTTTGATTATTTTTACCATTAATTGAAACTATGCTTTGATCTATCCTTCACTCAATCTATAAGTTTAATATTTTGAAATGAGTTTCCTTTTGTTTTCATGAACAATTTATATAGACAAATATTTTCTTTTGTATTAAAGGAATATATGTACCCGAGCACTAATAAGAGAAATATGAAAGCAAATTGTATATTACTTTGAAAATATTTAATATTGAATAATTTAAATGATTGTGTTTTATTTTTATTTTTTAATTTAAACTTCATTGAATTGTTTGTGCATAAGTAAGACCCATAATTTTAAAGTATACTTTATGTATTTTAGTGTTTTTTGGTATTGAACTCGGAGGCTTTTTAGCCAAAGTTATTAATATTTTGGAGTTTATATGACCAAAAAGATATTTTGATGCCGATTAGAATTACTCGTCGATGAATAAATTAAATTAACTGCGGTGAATCTTTTACGAAGAATTTAATGTGTTATGGGTGAAATGGTAATTTAACAAATATCTAATTATTTTGAGATATTTGTTAAAAGTAATTAATATATATATATTTATATATATACACATATATACATATTTGTTTGGAGAGAAAAGAAAAGGAAATAGAAAAGAAAGGAAAGGAAATAGAAAGGAAAGAGAATAAAGGAAAGGAAAAA
>NC_021163.2:25589523-25591674 GCF_000331145.2 Cicer arietinum | reverse complement strand
TGTTGTTGGTCGTTTGGGTGAATTAATGTTATTAATTACGTAAACACTGTACTGTTATATTTTCATTGTTAGTATATCTTTGGTGAGTTGTGATTTTAACTGTTAAATGAAGTAAATGATTTATTTATATTTTGCTATAACGACTATATATGCATGCATATTTGCTCTGTGTTTGTTATTTGGAGATGACCCTTACATTTGACAAGACGTCACATATAGTGTTATTTGAGCGAATAATATCACGATCAACCTAATAGGAGAAATGCGAGAAAGTACAATAGCATGCAGTTGGAGGCCCCGAGATACTTATGTATTGGTGTTAGACTTGTTTGATGAGTTTTCCACAAGTCCAAAGTTTGTGACCAACTAGGATTTATGTTTGGGTAGTAAAACATCGAGAGTTTTGACTCTAGGAGTTTCTTTTGTTTAACGTATTAAATTCACTTTTAGTGATTGTAAATACTGTGATTCATTATTTGTAAAATATAACTAAAAATATTATTAATTGATTTTAAAGTAAAATTTGTATTTAAGATAATCATAAATAAATAAAAATGAATTTGTAATTTTACGTTTAGAATTTCTGTTAGTTAATGTTCCAAAAAAAGCGGGATGTTACATTGTGTTTCTCAAAATAAAAAAATTTATATTAGAAAAGTTGTTGTTAGTTACTATTATTGAAAAAAAATTTAACGCAAATATTTACTTCAATTTGTGTATTCTGGTTAATATCACCAGTTTTTCTATGTTCTAATGCCAAAAATGAGTATTAAGAATGGGGAATCTCTTAATATTTCTGTTTGCTTAATGTTTGTTGTGAAAATCGTTTAAGTTAAAAGAGTATTAAGAATGGGGAATCTCTTAATATTTCTGTTTGCTTAATGTTTGTTGTGAAAATCGTTTAAGTTAAATGAGTATTAAAAATGGGAAATCTTTTAATATCTGCATTTGCTTAACGAATGTTGTGGATGGAGTCAGTATATGCTCATGCATTTTCATTCTTTTTGTAAATCGTGAAGACCCGTGATAGGTGACACCTTGATAAATAGTACTTTGGCCTGTGATAGGCGGTACATTTATGGTTTACGTTTTTGTAAATTGTGCTGACCCGTGATAGGTGGCACATTGGTAAATAGTACTTTGGCTCGTGATAGGCGGTACATTTATGATTTACGGTTTTTTGTAAATTGTGCAGACCCGTGATAGGTGGCACCTTGGTAAATAGTACTTTGGCCTGTGATAGGCGGTACATTTACAATTTACGTTCTTTTTAGTATACCGTGCAGACCTGTGATAGGTGGCACCTTGGTAAACGGTACGAGCCTGTGATAGGCAGTACGTTTATGGTTTACGCTTTTTAGTAAATCGTGCAGACCCGTGATAGGTGGCACCTCGGTAATTGGTACTTCGGCATGCGATAGGCGTTACAATTATGATTTACGGCCCTTCGAGGAGGGTTTTGGTTTGGAATTTCGAGTCCATGCATTTTGGCATATACGCATTGCATTAGGGTGCTTGGCACACGAGTCGTGTTTGAATCAAGTTATGTTTAAGTGTTATGTATTGTTATTGTGTGTAAGTGTGACTGATTGTAAAACTATTTCGAAACTCAAGTTGTCGTGGTAAATATGTTGAAATTGCTAAGTATTATGTATTGATTATTGTGTGTAAGTGTGATGGATTGCAAAACTATTTCGAAACCCAATTTGTCGTGGTGATCGCGTAGGAATTGCTAAGTGTTAAGATGTGGAATTGTGTATGAATGATTTTGAGTTAGTTTATGTATTTTTGGAAGAATATGCAGGGAAATCGATTTCCTAATCGATTGGATGAGTTACAGGGACTTCCCTAATTTGACATAATCGATTTGCCAATCGATTTTATAATATATTTTTCAAACCCATTTAAGAAATCGATTTGGCCATACAGGAACTCAGCAAAACTGAAAAAATCGATTTGGAAATCGATTAGCATTAAGTCAGGGGCTCAATTATTCATTCAATCGATTTCCCAATCGATTGAATTAAGCCCATAGTTCAAATTTCACTAAAAACCTTCAGGAAATCGATTTGGAAATCGATTGGCTTAGTAGAAATTCTTATTTTGAGTTGGATAGCAGATTGCTCAATTGATTATCAATGTCTTGGTTAG
>NC_021163.2:25584762-25588995 GCF_000331145.2 Cicer arietinum | reverse complement strand
CGATTGAGGACCAAGGATGTTTCGTTGGTCAAGGTGATTTGGAACCCAATTACTGGAGATGCGACTTGGGAACTGGAGAGCAAGATGAGAGAACAACACCCAGAGTTATTTATCGACGCATAGTTTCGAGGACGAAACTAATTTTAGGGGGGTAGTAATGTAAGACCCATAATTTTAAAGTATACTTTATGTATTTTAGTGTATTTTGGTATTGAACTCGGAGGCTTTTTAGCCAAAGTTATTAATATTTTGGAGTTTATATGACCAAAAAGATATTTTGATGCCGATTAGAATTACTCGTCGATGAATAAATTAAATTAACTGCGGTGAATCTTTTACGAAGAATTTAATGCGTTATGGGTGATATGGTAATTTAACAAATATCTAGTTATTTTGATATATTTGTTAAAAGTAATTAATATATATATATATATATATATATACATATTAGTTTGGAGAGAAAAGAAAAGGAAATAGAAAAGAAAGGAAAGGAAATAGAAAGGAAAGAGAATAGAGGAAAGGAAAAAGAAAAGAAAACAGAAAACAGAAAACAGAGGAAACAGAAACACGTTCCCTCCATTCTCGTGAAACCCATTCCTTCTTCTTCCTTTTACCTCCATTTTCGCTGCTTCATTTTGTTCTAAAGTAGAAACCCAAGGATTGTGGGTGAGTAAGAACAAATTTTCAGCTTCTTCCTTCTTAGTACGAGTGATTTACGAGTGATTTTCACTCTAAAAATATGATTAAAAAAATATGAGTAATTGTTTGTATATATTTTGTTTTGTTTTAAACATTCAATCATTAGAGAGTAATTTTTTCTATAAAATATAGAATATATATTTTACAAGCATTGATTTTGAGATATATTTGAAAGCATTGGTTTTCAAATGATCATTATTTTTATTTTTTTTATACTATTTTATCTTGATTATTATTATTTATTTATTCTCTTTTCACTAATTGAATGCGCTACTATTTCTTATATTTTATGTTTCAGGTGTCATTTGCACTTAAACTTTCAATAACTATTTTTTAATTAGAGGTGTTATGTCACATATTTCTTTTATAAATATTTGGATTGAATTATCTTATTTTGAGAGTGTCTATAATAAACAAATTCAATTCACTACTTGATTTTGATTATTTTTACCATTAATTGAAACTATGCTTTGATCTATCCTTCACTCAATCTATAAGTTTAATATTTTGAAATGAGTTTCTTTTTGTTTTCGTGAACAATTTATATAGACAAATATTTTCTTTTGTATTAAAGGAATATATGTACCCGAGCACTAATAAGAGAAATATGAAAGCAAATTGTATATTACTTTGATAATATTTAATATTTAATAATTTAAATGATTGTGTTTTATTTTTATTTTTTAATTTAAACTTCATTGAATGGTTTGTGCATAAGTTTGATTATTAATTTTTAATATGTGATGATTATGTTTATATATATTTTGTGGCAATTTGTGATTGCTATATTTTAATTATTAAAATGTAATTAAAATATTATGATGTATTTATATGCAATTAATTAAAAAAAAGTAATTTTCAATTAAATCAAGTTTGTAATAAGAGGTATATTTCTAATTTTTTAGTTATAGAGATATATATGAGTCGGACTGAGTTCAGGAGATTGCAAAAGCAGTTGAAGAAGATCTTCGGGATTGTCCTAAAATGTTTGAGAGTTTGTTGAGTGATGCAGAGAAACCATTATATAATGGTTGTACTAAATTCACAAGACTGTCGGCGATATTAAAGTTGTACAACTTAAGAGCGAGTAATGGATGGTCTGATAAAAGCTTCACATGATTATTAACACTCTTAAAAGATATGTTGCCAGATGATAATGAACTTCCTAGTCGAATCTACGACGCTAAACGAATTTTATGCTCTATCGGCATGAGTTACGAAAGGATTCATTCATGTCCTAACTATTGCATTTTATTTCGAAACGAATATGAATTACTAAAGGCGTGTTCGAAATGCAATGTCTCTCGATATAATAAGAAAGAATCTACTCCAGCAAAAGTCGTGTGGTATTTTCCTATAATACCAAGATTTAGGTGCATGTATCTGTATTGCAGAAAAGAAGATTCAAAACAGTTGACATGACATGTAGATGAAAGAATTATAGATGGAAAGTTTCGACACCCTGTAGATTCTCCATAATGGGCAAAAATTGATCACGAGTATCTTGAATTCGGGATAAAGTCAAGAAATCATGACTTGCACTTTCTACTTATGGAATGAATCCACATGATCTTCAAAGCATCTCACACAGCATGTGGCCTGTGATTTTGTTGATTTATAACCTACCTCAATGGTTATGTATGAATCGTAAGTTTATGATGTTGTCTCTGTTAATTCCTGGACCCAAACAACTGGGGAATGATATCGACGTATACTTGACTCCTTTAATTGAAGATTTAAAAAATATGTGGGAGATAGATGTGGAAGTTTATGATGGGTATAAGAAAGAATGTTTCAATTTGAGGGCTATGTTGTTCGGCACAATTAATGATTTTCCAGCATATGGTAATTTATCAAGATATAGCATTAAAGGTCAGTGTGCATGTCCATTATGTGAAGAGAGTACAAATTGAATGCGGTTGAAACATTGTAAGAAGAATGCATTTCTTGGACATCGTAGATTTTTACCATATAGTCATCAGTATCGTGGGTGGAGAAATGCATTCAATGGAAAATCAGAGGAAGGTAAAGCTCGTTTAGCACTGACTCGTTATCAAATACTTGAAAAAGTACAAGGTTTGACCAATAAATTTGGCAAACCTTTTGTGGGAAAGCTGGTCAAAACTAGGTGGAAGAAAAAGTCAATTTTCTTTGAATTGGCATATTGGAAGTCATTGTATATAAGACATTTCCTCGATGTGATGCATATTGAAAAAATATGTATTTGATAGTGTTATTGGTATGTTACTCAATGTTCCAGGAAAGTCTAAACATGACATCAATGCAATATTGGACTTGGTCAATATGGCAATAAGAAATGAATTGGGTCCCGTAAAGAAAGGAAATCGCACATATCTACCTCCAGCCGCTCATACTCTATCTAGAAAGGAAAAAATTGTTTTCTGTAAATTTCTACGCGAAGTTAAAGTTCCAGAAGGATACTCTTCAAACATTAAAAATTTAGTTTGTATGAAAGAACTCAAGTTACAAGGTTTGAAGACCCATGATTGTCATATTCTAACGGAGTATTTGCTACCAATAGGTATACGTTCCATTTTACTTGAATAAGTTCGACGAGCCATAACTAGATTATGTTTCTTTTTCAGGGAAATTTGTAGTAAAGTGATCCATCCTCATAAATTACCGACATTGCAGAGGGAAATTGTTGTTACTTTTTGATATAATGGTTCACCTTACTGTTCATCTTGTTAAGGAGACACAACTTTCTGGGCCAACTTATATGAGATGGATGTATCCGATATAACGATATATGAAAATATTAAAAGGGTACGTAAAAAGTAGAAGTCGACCAGAAGGTTGTATTGCTGAATTTTGTACTGAATATCTGTCCAATGTTGAATCCATAGGGCTTTCCATGTCTCGTCATTCGGGAAGAATATCAGGAGAAGGGATAATTGGAATGAGACTAATGACTATATCAAGGACAAAATGGGAACATGCACAATTGTATGTTCTGCACAATGATGATGAGGTTCAACTATATGTTACAATAGACATGGATCAGTTAGCTAGTTTGAACATGAATAGGAATCAAAATTGGATAACTCGAGAGCACAATCGAAGTTTTATAACATGGTTAAATAATCACATAAAGTCAAAGTTTGATATAGATCCCGAATCAATTTCAAAGAGATTGAGGTGGCTAGCAAATGGTCCGAGTTTACATGTCTTTTCGTACATCGGTTATGTAATTATTGACTACACATTTTATACCAAAGAACAAGATGATCAAACCATTGTGCAAAATAGCGGAGTCACTGTCGTAGCTGAAGCGATGCATGTCTCAAGTGCAAAAGACAAAAACCCAATATATGTAAATCTATCATAGTTCGGGGTTATCGAGGGCATATAGGAGTTAGACTACACAATGTTTAGTGTTGTCATATTTGGTTGCAAGTGGGTCGATAATAATAATGGCGTTTGGATTGATGATTCAGGGTTCTTGCTTGTTGATTTTAATAGGGGGGGTTACAAGTAATGATCCTTTTATTTTAGCGTCGCAAGCTCAACAAG
>NC_021163.2:25575724-25584655 GCF_000331145.2 Cicer arietinum | reverse complement strand
ATAAGCCATGTAATCTAAACTGAGTTCATGTAATTTAATTGTTTGATCTGCCAGAATTGAGCATTTTAGTATTTATCTTGAACTGTATTTGATACTAAGTTCATGTAATTTAAGTGTATGTTTGACCTGCCATAACTGATTTTCGGCTTATATTGAACTTGAAAAAGCTTTGTTTGAGTACTGGGAATTTATCTTGAACTTGAATTGATCATCCCAATATGAGCTGATCATGTAATTTAGCATTAATATAGATATATATATATATATATATTTATATATATATATATATATATATATATATAGGTAGTTAAATAATTATTTTGAAACAAATCCAAATATAGGTATTTTACTTGAACTGAACTGAATATAAACTTGTAATTTTACAGCACTTTTGTCCATAAGCACTATAAAAGCCTTAAAAAAAATAAGGAGGTCACAAAGTTTGTTTTATACCAAGTTAAAAGGGTCTTTTAAAGCGCTTGTTGCCGAAGCGCTGTAAAAAGCTTTTAAAAATAAAATAAGGAGGTCTTTTACAGCGCTTTGGCAATAAATGTTGTATAATGCATTTAAAAAAACAGCCCTATTAGATAAGAAAACAAATAGGTCTTTTAAAGCGCTTGTTGCTAAAGCGCTGTAAAAGGCTTTTAAAAATAAAATAAGGATGTCTTTTACAACGCTTTTCCAACAAGCCCTGTAAAAGGCTTTTAAAAATACAACCCTGTTACATAAGAAACAAAGAGGTCTTTTAAAGCTCTTGTCCAAGCGCTGTAAAAAATAAAATAATGAGGTCTATTATAGCGCTTGTGGATAAGCGCTTTAAGAGGCTTCTAAAAAAGTGCTAGAATAGGGTTTTAAAAAATAAAATAAGGAGGTTTTTACAGAGCTCTTTCGAAAAATCGTTGTAATAGAGTTTTATATATAACTGAAAACCGCTTCAGTTTCCTCTTCATTTCGTAAACTTCACTTCGCTAGTGTCCTCCTCCTCTTCATTGTTCTTCTCATTGTGAACCCTATCATCTGTATTATTATCCCTACGAACCATATTGCCACTATCATCTCCATTGCTAACCATCTTCATCTGTGTTATTATCCCTACGAACCATCTCTTTTCATTGAAATACGGAACCTTCATTACATATTTCTGCGAACCATACTCTGTCCAACGAACCATTCGTATTTCTGCGCATTCTAAGTGTTCGTTCTCCTACGAACCCTACGTATTTCTTCTTACTATTCAGGTATTGTATTTATTAATTTTTTGTTGTTACTAAAATGCATGTTGAACTTATACTGCTACGTACTTAGACTACTGCATGTTGAACTTGTTGAAGTTATATTGAACTGCATGTTGAACTTGTTGTAGATAAAGGGATCCCAACAAGGATTTAGATCGTCAAAATGAGAAAGTTGTCAACCCTAAGACTTATGAACGTGAAGTCAAACATGGTGCAACCTTCATGCAAAATGTCATAAAAGCAAGGAGTAGTGGCATAAAATTTGAGGTATACGATACTTTGTTTGCTGTTTATTTTTTATCTTTTTTGAAAGTATGTACTTACAATATGAGTTTATTAGGTTGGATGGAATGAGAGTGGGCAGCCAATTGACCCCAACGGTTCCATGTTTGTAAGTTATATTGGGGCTGTTGTTCATCAGAATATCCCCATCACAATTGACGATTGGAGAGATAAGGGGTTGAAAGATTCGAAAGATATACTGTGGGCTGATATATAAGTAACTTTTTGATCCACTTTTTTGTTACTTATAATTTTTTCATTGAAATACTTTACTCAAACTATATCTTTATTTCGTTTGCAGATTGCTTTTGTTGTTGACGAAGTGAGAAAGGCTTACTTCTTGAGAGTTTCCGGGAAAATACACCGCGATTTTAGATCTCACCTCTCAAATTGCTATCTAAAAGATCATGAAGGAAATATGAATGCTGAAGCTCCAAAAATATATAAATATTATATATCAAATGAAGAATGGAGCGCATTTGTAGCATTCAAACCCCACATTTGTGGTAAGTGATTAATTTATTAGCATTTGTGTTTTATTATTCATATTCATAGCGTCTTTTAAATTTTTACACGATTTTTATTTTTTTAAATAGAATATAAGTAAGGCAAATCGCGAGAGGGCAAAAAATCCGACGCACCCATACAAAAAATCTCGTATGGGATATGCACTTTTAGAGCAAAAACTTGTAAGTAATTAAACATCACTTTTATATAATGTGGTACATTATAAACTAGAGTTTCTAACTAATATTTTGTTTATGATCTTAACAAATAGCTACAAGACACCCAATCCGATCAACCGTTGGGTCATCATATCTTGTGGAAGGAAGCTCGTGTAAATAAAGATGGAGTGGTTGATAACGAAAATGTTCAAAAAGTAAATAGAACTTTGTGTAACTACATTATCACTTTAATATTTTTTAATATTGTAATTTAAAAATGATATTGAACTTATCTTTTTAATCCTACGTGTATTTTAGGAGAATCTCGAACAAAGTTCGAAAAATCAAGTTGACAACAAAGCTAGTTGCAGAGATATTCTCGGTAAAGTATTTAATGTTCTTGAATATTCCGGTTGCGTGAGGGCGAAAGGATTTGGCGTAACTCCTAAATGCGGAAAAGGTTTGTCACATTTATTCTGTAAGGTTTGTCATTTTTTCAGATTCAATAAACTAAAATACTAATTAACCTCATTTTTTCAGATTCAATCCAATAAACCACCCGCACAGCAAACCAACAGCTAGAATAAACCAGCTACCGCACCACAACTGGATGTTCGTGGTAAAAATAAAGTCTGCAAACTTCAAAAATTGGAGGGTAATAAAGCTGGCAAACTTCAAGAGTTGGAGGGTAATAAAGCTGCCAAAGTTGCTGCTCAAAAACTGGATCGGGGAAAATGAGCTGCTGCTCCTGCTCCTAAAATAAGTCAGCCATGCCGTGCTCGATATGGGTCGTGTCTTGACATACATGTAAAAACGAATTGGGGCAGCAACAACGATCCACGCATCATAAGCATGGATAAAGCTATATTCGGAGATGAGTATGAAGAACTACTTGAAAAAGAGCACATATACGAACTTCTCAACCATACAGAGTTGAGTGCTACTGTCATCAGCTTATACATTAGATAAAAATTACTTTTAATTGCATTTATTGATATTTAATTTAATTTATTGGTAATTAATCTAATTTGAAATTTTCATTGAAGGTTTTTGTATGAGAAGTTGGTGTGCAAGCGCAGATTGTCAAATATATTTTCATTCTTGTTTTCGCATAAGCTTTCAATGTTTAAACTTGATCCAGTGAATGTAAAGAAATACGTTGTAGATATCCTATTAGGAAATAGAGAGAATAAAACAATGTTCCTTGCACCATATAATTCAGGGTACGTAATTATATATTCTTTATTTATATCTTTTTTAATTTATGAGATCTTAATTTATTAGTTATGTAAACAAAATTGCCAACCAAACTTTTATTGTTGTAGGGCACATTGGGTGCTATTTGCAATCAATGCGACCTCTGAAGTTATATACTATTTAGATCCCTTGCATGACAAGTACAACAATCACTCCAATATAAAGTATGTTCGACACGTAAGTAATATTCATTTATTTCTTACATATATATATATATATATATATATATATATAATGTGTTTGTTAATGTTATAATAATCACATTTATTTATTCGATAGTGCTTTACAAGTTTTTCGAGCTCAAAGAGGTGCTACAGTGTCGAAGCAAAAGTCAAATAACATCACATGGATTCCAATAAAGGTTTAAAATATATGCCTTTAAATTGTTTTTGCTCTGATACTTAATAATGTAATGCTGATTTGATACATTTTGACACATGCTCTGATGATCTGTATTGGTACATATTTAATGCTATGAATTGGTTTCTTTGGTATGATTTTGAAATGGTTTGATATGCTCAAGTTACAATTGTATGAATTGTCAATTATGCCAAAAAGGGGGAGATTGTTGGATTTTGATCCTTTGATTCCTAATTTTGACATAATTAATAATTCAACAATGTTCATACAATGCATGATAAATCTAATATTTGAATTGAGCAAGATTTCAGGAACCATAATCAAACCCTACACACTTGGATCAAATTGCTTGGAACACAAGAAATCAACAAAAGTTGAATTCTGAATATGTAAATCGATTGGGAAATCGATTTCATAACAAGGGTGTAAGGAAATCTTAAGTGTTTGTGAATGTGCAATCGATTAGGCAATCGATTAGATCAATTAAAAATGAAAACTGCACAAGTCAGTAGCCTCTGATTTGGAGAGTAATCGATTGGTAAATCGATTGAACATTTCACAAATCAAACCTGATGGTAACACATCGATTGGTAAATCGATTGGATGAGTCACAGTGGCACTCCAGTGCTGAGGAAATCGATTGGCAAATCGATTGACAAAGTATCATTTGAAAAATAACCTCACCTGTGACAAATACAATCGATTGGACAATCTATTGTTAACACTTTAATTTTGATAAAGTTTGGTTGCAATCGATTGGCAAATCGATTGAACTAAACACCAGGTAAAAACTTTTCAGGAACATGACACCAAAGCGATTGACAAGTCGATTGATATCAAATAGCTGAGCCACTGTTTTGAAAACAATCGATTGGCAAATCGATTGATATTAAAACTGAATCACTATTTTGAATCACATCGATTGACAAATCGATTGACATCAAAAACCTGAGCCACTGTTTTGAAAACAATCGATTGGCAAATCGATTGAAATAAACTTGTTGAAAACACAGTGAACTCTGAAGTTTGGCAAATCGATTGAGTAATCGATTGAAAATAGTTTTATTAAAACAGTTTCCCAGAAATCGATTAGGCAATCGATTTATACAGGTCTGGACATGTTCTGCTGAAAAGTGTTGTTTTAAAGAATCGATTGGTAAATCGATTAGCTTGTATAGTTTCAAGATTAAAGAAAACCAAGATCGCGATAATCGATTGGCAAATCGATTTAGCTCATTTTATAACTTTACAAAATCGATTGGGAAATCGATTTCGTAGTTGGTTTTTCAGAAACTATATAAGATGTCTTTCAATCTTTATTCTCATAACTTCTAAGAACTTTTACATAACTTTTTCATATCTTTCATAATTTCTCTTATGCTCTCAAAAACGGTTCATGGCAACAAACTAACAACTTCATAATTGTGATTACAGATCTCAATACAGTTTGTTGACAATCTAAGAGAAATGATAATGTGCTCAAGAACAATCCATGAATATCCAGATTTGTGAAGAGCAACATTCATAAAGATTGAAGACCCTTTTGTTTTACGTCTTTTATTCTTTCTGTAATAAATCTTTGAACCAAAACGAACGTTGGAAATCCAGCTAGAAACTGGTGGCTACTTTCTTGGGTGAAGAGTGTTCAACAAGAAAGAGTCGTACTTTGATTTTGTGTTAGGCTGCCGATTGTCTACAAGGATCAAAGGGTTGATAGAAAGCCAGCTAGAAACTGGTGGCTACTTTCTTGGGTGAGAGTGCTCAACAAGAAAGAGTTGCACTGTGATTCTGTGTTAGATTGACGAGTATCTACAAGGATCAGAGGGTGATCAATAGGAAAGAGATCATTAAGATAGATAGGTTTCGGGGAGGAAACTGGACAATCTGTAATTGATTCTTTCTATTGGAGAAGAAAATCTGAAATCCGTTTGGATTTGCAGGACTGGATGTAGGTTGTCAAGTGGACAACTGAACCAGTATAAATCCTTGGTGCAATCTTCTCTAACCCTTATCTCCTTTGATTTACTATCTTGATATATCTGTATATGTGATTAAAATTAGATGCATGTTAAACATATTCTGTAATAAGTAATATTGTTTAATCTGATAATTTGACTTGTATGCATCTTGATTAATCTCATATCAATCTAATAAAACTTGCTAATCTTGTATGCCACAATTTAATTTCCGCTGTGTGTATGAAATTGATTTAATTTCATAAAGAACTGATACATTCTGATATATTCCGCTTATTACGAGGTCAAAGATACCAACAAGTATGTGATTGAAATGAAAATTATTTGATTTTTTGGGAAATGGCATGCTGCAAGGAATAGTTATATGAATATATGGTAGTTTTGTTCTGTGTAGTTCTGATAGTTATATGTAAATGAATAGGGCACATTTGAAAAGTTGTGAATATGTAGTTATATGAATATGTATATAGTTATGTATTGTTGTCAATATGTGAATATGCATATGAATATGTTGTGAACTGATTGTGTAAATATGATTGTTGTGTACTGGATGTGTTGTTGTGTACTGATTGTGTACTGATTTTTTTGTTTTGTTTTGTTTTGTTTTGTTTTGTTTTGTTGTGTACTGATTGTGACATGATTGTGTGAACTGATTGTGAACTGATTATGTTTGAAAATGATTTTGGAAAAAGAATTAAAAGACAATGCTTTCTAAAAAAATGCCATAAAAAACAAAAAAGTGCTTTTTAAAAATTCCATTTACAACGGTTTTTAATAAAACTAAAATAAGAATGCACCTTTTACAGCGTTTTTTCAAAAAAGCGTTATAATAGGTGCATAATAATGCATCTATTGTTTGCACCTTTTACAACGCTTTTTCAAAATAGCGCTGTAATAGGTGCGTAATAATGCATAATGCATCTATTGAATGCACCATTTACATCACTTTTTTCAAAAAGCGCTGTAAAAGGTGCATAATAATGTATTTATTGAATGCACCTTTTACTGTGCTTTTTCCAAAATGAGCTGTAAAATGAGTATAACAAGGGCGCAATATATCTACCTATTTTATAGCGCTTTATTATTTTAAAAAACGTTGTTGTATCTTTTTACAGCGCTAGATACTACCACATTTATTTTTTTGAAAAAACGTTGTAGATGGCTTAAAAAAAGCGCTGTAAAATAGGTTTTTTCGCGTAGTGCATTTTCTTATCCTTGGTTTCAAAGTTTATAAATTACTTTGAAACTAGGATCTAATATCCGCGCATTACACGGGGAGAAAATCATCATTTATAAGTTATTTTGTTAATTGTTATAAATCATCTATAATTTTTTCTTGCATATATTGATTGAAAACTTTGGTTTTACTTTTATGTGTGTACAAGTTCCAACAAAGTTGTTTTTACGTGTATGCATGCACATTTTCATTTGAAGTTATTTTTACTTTTATGCATGTACTATTCCATTTTCAGCCTTTAATTAATATTAGCAGCAGTCAAGAACTTGGAGTTTCAAATTGATGATCCACGTCACATTGTTTATATTGCAAAAAAACTATAAAAGCTTATATTAATGTGTTATTTAAACAAAAAATTATGTTGAAGGTTTACAATTTTGACCATATAACACTTAATTGCCTAGGCTTAATCTCTCTACCATTGCCTCTTCATCTATAACCTCAATTACAGTCAGGTTGTGCAACATCTATGTTCTTCATTACCTCCTATCACAAATATGAACGGAAAACCAAAACGAAATAAAACAGGTAGAAATTATCATGTTAGATTAGCAAGCCATGATATAATCTATCTTAAATAACACAATCAAATCATATGAACCAAATTTATTATACTTGCAACACTTTGATATATGTAATCATGAATCTAACATTATCTTTTTTCTTTTTTTGTTTCTAGATGAAATGGTAAAGAAACTTGCCTACAACTGCGAAGTTCTAGGTTTGAACCCATGACATGGTATATGTTTTGGGTCGAACTCATCTTAGGTTAGGCCCAATACGAATTCGATCCGATCCAACCTAGCTATGTAATAGAACCTTCTCGAAACTAGGGCAAGCTGCCCACCTTGCTGGAATCCAAAGTGATGGTCTATCCTAAATAACATGGACCTCCGATCACAACCACTAGATGGTAAGGATAAGATTCAATGATGATAGATTTAGTAGTTCATATGAAATGTATCTATTTGAGCCACTTGACGACAATCCCTTTGGGATCATAGCCACTAGATTACGAACACCTATTCATAAGCAAATGGACATGTGTCCATCATCAAATGACGCTCAGAGGATCATTGGTCGGCTCTGCATGATTATAACGATAACGTTTTAGAAACCCTAGAAGGAGTGAGTATATAAACCAGACTCCCTTAGTCATAAAGGTAAAAAAAATTATAACCTAAATACCTCTCATACTATGGAAAATTCTTACTTGATCTTCGGAGTGTGTGTAGGTACATGTAAGACCCATAGTTTTTAAATCCTAAATTATGCAATTTTAGGGTATTGAGTGAGTTAAATGCCAAAAATATATTTTTGGAAATTGGATTAAAATTATTTGTCGGAAAATAATTTACTTATGTTACTAAGGATTTAATACCGGGAAATTTTGTTAAAAATATCTCGGGTTGCTGAAAATTGTACCGGACAATTGAGTTGCGACGAGAGTAGATATTTTTATTAAATTAGACTAAGAGGGGAATGAAATGATGGGGGTAAGAGTTGTTAGATAATTGTTGGTTTTGTTTTAATTACAATATATTAATATATAAATATATATGTATATATTGTAAGGAAATAGAAAGAAAAGAAAATAGAAGGAAGGAAAAGCAAAGGAAAAACATTTCCATCTTCTTCCTCCCCTGCCTCTCGACTAACCATTTTTCTTCTTCTTGGTTTTGCTTCCTTTTTCTTTCTTTGACTTCAAGAATAGAAACCCAATGATTAGTGGGTAAGAAAGCAAGGATTTCTCAGCTTCCTACTTCCTCGTTGTTTCGAAAACGAAGAAAAATGGTGTTAGGAATTTCAAAACCGTCAAACACAAACCTCCTCGTTTCACCTAGATCTAAGCTTCGTTTCGCGAAGAGATAGAAGGGAAAGTTGCTCACTACCACGCTACGGTGCTAGGGAACCAACTT
>NC_021163.2:25573235-25574176 GCF_000331145.2 Cicer arietinum | reverse complement strand
GTAAGAGTTGTTAGATAATTGTTGGTTTTGTTTTAATTACAATATATTAATATATAAATATATATGTATATATATATATATGGTTGGAGGGAAAAAGGAGAAAAGGAAATAGAAAGAAAAGAAATAGAGAGGAAGGAAAAAGAAAGAAAAGAAAAGGGAAGGAAAGAAAGAAAAGAAATCCATCTTATTCCTCTATCGCGTGACCACTTCTCCCTCCTTCTTCCATTTCCATTTTTTTTGCTTCCTTTTCTTCAAGAATAGAAACCCAAGGCTTGGAGGGTGATAGGACAAGGATTTCTCAACTTCACTCTTCCTCGTTGTTTCGGAAACAAAGAAAAACGGTATTAGGGATCTCAAAACTGTCAAACACAAACCTCCCCGTTTCATCTAGATCTAAGCTTCATTTCGCGGAGAGATAGAAGGGAAAGTTGCTCACTACCACGCTACGGTGCTAAGGAACCAACTTTGGAAGCGACGTTGCGAGCGAAGATTTTTAGAAGGTAAGGGCTCCTTCCAAACTTTTAGTTTGCATTTAGGGACTTATCTGTGGTTGTGTGGAAAGGAATTTGTTAGGGTTGAAGTGTTGATTTGGGGGAAAATGAATCTAAGGCTTTATGGGTAAAATCTTAGAGTTAGGTTTTCGTTATATTGATGAATGTTTCGTGGAAAATGAATTTAAACTCATTTATGTATGATTTTGAGTAAATGAAACTTATTGTGTTTGAGTGGTGGATTGTATTGATTGGTGTTCGTCGTATTTGACATGTTCTTAATTAATATTGATGAAATTTGTTGTGTGTATGGTTGGATTCTGTGGAGAAATGAATTGATGTGTTTTGGTATGAGTTGTGGATTGGATCTGATAATAGGTTTGAGTTGTTTTGTGTGGAATTTGAAAACCATTAGAGTTAAACGAGTATTAAAAATGGGGAATCTTTTAA
>NC_021163.2:25558979-25571002 GCF_000331145.2 Cicer arietinum | reverse complement strand
AAATCTTATTTTAGATTTTCTTCAATTATAAATTTGAATCAAATATTATTTTATACTTTTTGAAGTCAAATATATTTTTCTCACAAAAAAATTGATGAAAAACGAAGATATTGATGAAGTTCGAGATTCAATTTATGCCTTGTTCACAAATGTCCAACTGAAAAATATACCGAATCAACATCATGTATTTCTCAAGAAAAATGATGCGTTATTTGTGTCATAAATGACACCTTATTAGTGGTTGAACCGTCAAGTTAATGATGTTAAAGAAGTGCTTCAAGGAAGGCAACCGATATGTAGAGGTACTATTTAATTTTGCAAATTTATTTTATATTTGTTATTTGAATTTTTTTTAAAATTACATTTGAATTACATTATGATGATGAAGTTTGATCAACTTCAATTGTGTCATGTTATCTATTATTATGTGGAATTTGATTTTTAGTTATTATATTAGCTCTGTTATGCTGATTTTTTTTCCATCTCCTGAATTCACTGTGAGCATGCAATTATGATTGCTTTGTAGTTACAGAATTCTTATGAAAATTTTTGATGAAACTTTTTTTACTTGTTTGGTATTGTTCATAACTCTCTGGTATCCTAGTTGCAACTTTTTGAGCTCAAACACTGTAATTTCTTGATGTGTGATTATCTAGATATGTGTTATTTCTTCAAAATTTGGATTAATTCTTAATTGAATTAGTTATGATTTATACATACACTTAGACAATTTTTTGGTACCTTAAGCCTTTGTCCCACTTTGTCTTTTGGTTAATTTGTCTTTTGTTATCCCACTTCTAGCCTTTATCTGTTCCTGTAGTTACAAGTCACATTACAAGTCAAAGACCATATTTTAATTAACCAAATTTTCTTGGAGTTTGCACTACGCGAAAAATAGGATTTTACAGCGCTTTTTTTAAGCAATTTACAGCGCTTTTTCAAAAAAAAAAGTGTTGTGGAATCAAGCGCTGTAAAAGATACAACAACGCTTTTTTAAAACCAAAAAGCGCCATAAAACATGTAAATATATTGCGCGCTTGATATGCATATTTTACAGCGCTTTTTAAATAAGTGCTGTAAAATACGCACACATTATATGCATTATGCACCTTTTACTGCGCTTATTGAAAAGAGCGCTGTAAAATATGCACTATAATGCATATATTGGGTGCACATTTTACGGCGCTTAATATATGCGGGGTCCGAACGTTTGGATACAAATGCACTCCATTCATCATTTGATATATAATTTTATATATTCTTGGAGCTTCAGCATTCGTATTTCCTTCTCTATCTTTTAGATAGAAATTAGAGAGGTGAGATCTAAATCCCCAGTGGATTTTCCCAGCAACTCTCAATACGTAACTCTTTCTCCCCTCGTCAAGAACAAAAAAAGTCTGCAAGCGAAATAAAGATATAGTTTGAGTAAAGTATTTCAATGAAAAAAATTATAAATGACAAAAGGGTGGATCAAAACGTTACTTGAATGTCATTCCATAGTATATCTTTGGCATCCTTCAACGCCTTATCTCTCCAATCATCAATTGTAATTGAGATATTTTGACGAACAACAGCCCCAATGTAACTTACAAACATGGAGCTGTTGGGGTCAATTGGCTGACCACTCTCAAATTTAATGCCATTGCTCCTTGCTTTAATGACCTTTTGCATTATAGTTGCACCACGTTTGACTTCATTTTCATTAGTCTTAGTGTTGACAACTTCTTCATTTTGACATTCTAAATCTTTGGTGGTATCCATTCATCTACAACAAGTTCAACATGCATTTTAGTGATAACAAAAAATTAATAACATCAATATCTGAATAATGAGGGTTCGAAGAAATACGTTAAACAACAGAAATGAAGGTTCGCAGAAAGTTCACAGAAATACGATTCGTAGAAATATTGTTTGAAGAAATACGTAATGAGGGTTACGTATTTCAATGAAAAGATATTGTGTGTAATGGGAGAGATGATCGTGGATGGAAATAAGGTTCGAAATGAGGGAGATGATCGTGGAAATAAGGTTCGTAATGGAAAAGATGATAGGGTTTGCAAAGGAAGAGAAGAACGATGAAGGTTGAGATGATAGTGAAGTTTACGTAATGAAGAGGAAACTGAAGCGATTTACTATTATATACAAAACCCTTTTACAGCGCTTGTTGGAAAAGCGCTCTAAAAGGCCTAAGGCCTCCTTATGTTATTTTTAAAAAGACTCTTTTACATCGCTTTTTCCAAGAAGCGCTGTAAAAGACCTCCTTGTTTTCTTATGTTATATGAATATCTTTTTTAAAGCCTTTTATAGCACTTTTACAAATAAGCGCTCTAAAAGGCCTCCTTATTTTATTTTTAAAAAGACTCTTTTACAGCGCTTCTTTGAAAAAGCGTTGTAAAAGACCTCCTTGTTTTCTTATGTTATATGAATGTCTTTTTTAAAGCCCTTTACAGCGCTTTGTCAAATAAGCGCTCTAAAAGGCCTCCTTATTTTATTTTTAAAAGGGTCCTTTACATCGCGTTTTCAAATAAGCGCTGTAAAAGGCCTCCTTGTTTTATTTTTATATTTAAGGCTCTTTTTCACTTCAGTTCAGTTCATGTAAATTACAAATTTAAATTCAGTTCATGTAAATTACTAGTTTATATTAAATTACATGAACTTAGTATAAAACACTCAAATCAAGCTAAATATAAGCAGAAAATAAATTAATCAGAAAATCAAATACATGGCTGCTTATATAAAACAATTAAACATGTTCAAACAATTAAATTTACATTAACTTAGTTCAGATTACATGGCTTATATAAAATAATTAAACATGTACATTAAGATTCCCTTCTTCTTTTCCTGGTGGGATTCACATTTGTTTGTCGATTTACAATACAAAACGATGGATTAATCCAAATTCCCTCATCATGATCATCTCTAAGATATAAACCATCATCAGTTGAATCAATTTCATGTGGTTGTTGTGATGTTGCAAATAAAAGATCATTACCAACATCTTCATCATTATTGTTATCATCACTTATTTTATTGGTCGATAGGACAACAGACCATTTATCATCAGCAGGATCAGTGACATAAAACACTTGTTGAGTATGTGACGCTAAAATAAAAGGCTCGTCTTTGTATCCCACCCTATTAAAATCGACAAGCAAGATCCCTGACTCATCAATCCGAACACCATTTTTATTATCGACCCACTTGCAACCAAATATGGGAACACGAAACATTGTGTAGTCTAACTCTCATATTCGCTCGATAACCCCAAAATATGATAGATTTGCATATATTGGGTTTTTGTCTTTTACACTTGAGACATGCATCGCTTCAGCTACGAGAGTGACTCCACTATTTTGCATAGTGGTCTGACCATCTTGTTCTTTGGTATAAAATGTGTACCCGTTAATAACATAACCAGTGTAAGAAAGGACATGTAAACTCGGACCATTTGCTAGCCACCTCAATCTATGTGAAATTGATCCGGGGTCTATATCAAACTTTGACTTTATGTGATTTTTTAACCATGTTATGAAACTTCGATTGTGCTCTCGAGTTATCCAATTTTGATTCCTATTCATGTTTAACCGAGATAACTGATCCATGTGTATTGTAACATACGGTTAAACCTCATCATCATTGTGCAGAACATACAATTGTGCCTGCTCCCATTTTGTCCTTGATATAGTCAGTAGTCTCCTTCCAGTTATCCCTTCTCCTGATAGTCTTCCCGAATGACGAGACATGGGAAGCCCTATGGATTCAACATTGGACAGATATTCAGTACAAAATTCAGCAGCCTCTTCAACAATGTATCGTTCAGCAATACAACCTTCTGGTCGACTTCTACTTTTTACGTACCCTTTTAATATTTTCATATATCGTTCTATCGGATACATCCATCTCATATAAGCTGGCCCACAAAGTTGTGTCTCCTTAACCAGATGAACAGTAAGGTGAACCATTATATCAAAAAACGATGGTGGGAAATACATTTCAAGCTCACACAAAGTAACAACAATTTCCCTCTGCAATGTCGGTAATTTCTGAGGGTCGATCACTTTACTACAAATTTCCCTGAAGAAGAAACATAATCTAGTTAAGGCTAGTCGAACTTTTTCAGGTAAAATGGAACGTATACCTATTGGTAGCAAATGCTCCATTATAATATGACAATCATGGGTCTTCAAACCTTTTAACTTGAGGTCTTTCATACAAACCAGAGGAAATGTCTTATATACAATGACTTCCAATATGGCAATTCAAAGAAAATTGACTTTTTCTTCCACCCAGTTTTCACCAGCTCTCCCGCAAAAGGTTTGCCAAATTTATTGGTCAAACCTTGTACTTTTTCAAGTATTTGATATTCAGTCGGTGCTAAAGGAGCTTTACCTTCCTCTGATTTTCCATTGAATGCATTTCTCCACCCACGATACTGATGACTATAAGGTAAAAATCTACGATGTCCAAGAAACACATTCTTCTTACAATGTTTCAACCGCATCCAATTTGTACTCTCTTCACATATAGGACATGCACACTGACCTTTAATGCTATATTCTGATAAATTACCATATGCTGGAAAATCATTAATTGTGCCGAACAACATAGCCCTCAAATTGAAACATTCTTTCTTATACCCATCATAAACTTCGACACCTATCTCCCACATAATTTTTAAATCTTCAATTAAAAGAGTCAAGTATACGTCGATATCATTCCCTAGTTGTTTGGGTCCAGAAATTAACAAAGACAACATCATAAACTTACGCTTCATACATAAACATGGAGATGCTTTGAAGACCATGTGGATTCATTCCATCAGTAGAAAGTGCAAGTCTTAGATTCCTTGACTCTATCCCGAATTCAGAATACTCGTGATCAATTTTTGCCCATTGTGGGGAATCTGCAGGGTGTCGAAACATTCAATCTCTAATTCTTTCATCTGCATGTCATGTCAAGTGTTTTGAATCTTCTTCATTGCGATACATGCGCCTAAATCTTGGTATTATAGGAAAATACCACACGACTTTTGCTGGAGTAGATTATTTCTATATATATCGAGAGACATTGAATTTCAGACACGCCTTTAGTAATTCATATTCGTTTCAAAATAAAATGCAATTGTTAGGACACGCATGAATCCTTTCGTAACTTATGCCAATAGAGCACAAAATCCGTTTAGCCTCGTAGGTTTGACTAGGAAGTTCATTATCATCTGGTAACATATCTTTTAAGAGTGTTAATAATTTTGTGAAGCTTTTATCAGACCATCCATTACGCGCTTTTAAGTTGTACAACTTTAATATCACTGACAGTCTTGTGAATTTAGTACAACCATTATATAATGGTTTATCTGCATCACTCAACAAACTCTCAAACATTTTAGGACAATCTCGAAGATCTTCTTCAACTGCTTTTGCAATCTCGTCAACTCGGTCTGGCTCATATGTATCTATATCGAAGTCAATTGAAGCATATGTCGAACCATTCTCAAAATTAATGTTTCCTTTTTTTTTTCTCATCGTGTCTTATCCAACATGTATAGCTTTGATCAATTCCATTACATATTAAATGTCCTTCCAATTTATCTTCTCTAACGCGTTTTCCAAAACAACATTTTAAACAAGGACAAACGACTCTATTTGGATCTTTTGCATTCTTCACTGCAAACTCAACAAACTACTTCACTCCATTTTCATACTCTTTTGACAATCGATTAGCAGACATCCATTTCCGATCCATATTATATGATCACCTATATAAATGCAGTTACAAAAATAATAAGCTACTGAACAGATCAACAAATTTCAAAAAGAAACCAATATCAACATATCTAATATTGGAAAATGGAAACCAAGGTTCATTATTATGTAACAATTTAAAAACAGAAATGATTTCAAAACAGAACAGATCAACAAATTTCAAAAAGAAAAGATTTAATATGTAACAATTTATTTGTTTTCAATTATTAAAAAACTAAAGCTTTTTTGACAACAACAAATTAATAAATACTTGAGACAACGTAGATGGCCGCACAATACGTAAAGGATATGAGGGTTCCTAGAGTAGAGGTGATGAGGGTTCGTAAAACGCGCTGTAATAGGTAATTTAATTATTGGAAAACACATGTCTTTTACAACGCTTGTGAAAAAAGCGCTGTAATAGATAATTTAATTATTTGAAAGCGCTTGTTGTTAGTTACTATTATTGAAAAAAAAAATTGAAGAAAATATTTACTTCAATTTGTGTATTCTGGTTAATATCACCAGTTTTTCTATGTTCTAATGCCAATATATGGGAATCTCCATCATGAAATTGTGTAAAAAGCAGGTTAATTTAAGATTGTGCCTAACTCCAAATAGTGAAGGCTATAATACAAAACTCTCATACCCTTACCTAAGTCCCATTAGAATTCAAAAGTTCTCTAAAAGTGTATGTGTTTGTTGTATTGTGATTGTTATCTTTATTTTTTTCAAGCCTATGGTAGAATGATGCATATTTTAGGATTTGAGTAATAAATTCATAATCTTTGCTAAACATTTGAGGGGAATTTTTGTAAGGTTGTGTGAAAAGAGAGTTAAACTAGATGAACAATTGTTGAATGAGTTATTTGAAATTCCAAATTGTTGTCATTAAGATGAAAGTGATTTTGAGCATGATGCTAAGTTTGATTCCTATTGTTTTGAAGTTAATCGACAAGCAAAATTGAAATGATGTTTCCATTTCAAATTTCACTATTTTTTTAAAGAGTTGGTACTTGAAGACAAGAAATAGATTAAGTTATGAGTTGTGATAATTTCTCATCATATGCATTTTTTAGAGTCTTTTTAGTTTTTTTTAGAGACTAATGACTATATCAAGGATAGTATGTTCTGCACAGTGATGATGAGGTTCAACCGTATGTTACAATACACATGGATCAATTATCTAGTTTGAACATTAATAGAAATCAAAATTGGATAACTCGAGAGCACAATCGAAGTTTTATAACATGGTTAAATAATCACATAAAGTCAAAGTTTGATATAGACCCCGAATCAATTTCACAGAGATTGAGGTGGCTAGCAAATGGTCCGAGTTTACATGTCTTTTTGTACATCGGTTATGTAATTAACGACTACACATTTTATACCAAAGAACAAGATGATCAAACCACTGTGCAAAATAGCGGAGTCACTGTCGTAGCTGAAGTGATGCATGTCTCAAGTGCAAAAGACAAAAACCCAATATATGTAAATATATCATATTTTGGGGTTATCGAGCACATATAGGAGTTAGACTACACAATGTTTCGTGTTCCCATATTTGGTTGTTGAGTCGATAATAATAATGGCGTTTGGATTGATGATTCAGGGTTCTTGCTTGTCAATTTTAATATTACAAAAAATGAGCCTTTTATTTTAGCGTCGCAAGCTCAACAAGTGTTTTATGTCACTGATTCTGCTGATGATAAATGGTCTGTTGTCATATCGACCAATAAAATAAGTGATGATAACAATAATGATGAAGATGTTCGTAATGATCTTTTATTTGCAACATCACAACCACATGAAATTGATTGAACTGATGATGGTTTATATCTTAGAGATGATCATGATGAGAGACTTTGGATTAATCCATCGTTTCGTATCGTTAATGGACAAACAAATGTGAATTCCACCAGGAAAAAAAGAATGACATCTTAATATGTTTAATTGTTTTATATAAGCCATGTAATCTGAACTGAGTTCATGTAATTTAATTGTTTGATCTGCCAGAATTGAGCATTTTAGTATTTATCTTGAACTGTATTTGATACCTAAGTTCATGTAATTTAAGTGTATGTTTGACCTGCCATTTTCGGCTTATATTGAACTTGAGAAAGCTTTGTTTGAGTACTGGGAATTTATCTTGAACTTGAATTGATCATCCTAATATGAGCTGATCATGTAATTTAGCATTAATATATATATAGGTAGTTAAATAATTATTTTGAAAAAAAAAATCCAAATATAGGTATTTTACTTGAACTGAACTGAATATAAACTTGTAATTTTACAGCACTTTTGTCCATAAACGCTATAAAAGCCTTTAAAAAAAAATAAGGAGGTCACAAAGTTTGTTTTATACCAAGTTAAAAGGTTCTTTTAAAGCGCTTGTTGCCAAAGCGCTGTAAAAGGCTTTTAAAAATAAAATAAGGAGGTCTTTTACAACGCTTTGGCAATAAGCGTTGTATAATGCATTTAAAAAAACAGCTCTATTACATAAGAAAACAAAGAGATCTTTTAAAGAGCTTCTTACTAAAGCGCTGTAAAAGGCTTTTAAAAATAAAATAAGGACGTCTTTTACAATGCTTTTCCAACAAGCCCTGTAAAAGGCTTTTAAAAATACAGCCATGTTACATAAGAAACAAAGAGGTCTTTTAAAGCTCTTGTCCAAGCACTTGTGGACAAGCGTTGTAAAAAATAAAATAAGGAGGTCTATTACAGCGCTTGTGGACAAGCGCTTTAAAAGGCTTCTAAAAAAGCGCTGGAATAAGGTTTTAAAAAATAAAATAAGGAGGTTTTTTACAGCGCTCTTTCGAAAAAGCGTTGTAATAGAGTTTTATATATAACTGAAAACAGCTTCAGTTTCCTCTTCATTACGTAAACTTCACTTCGCTAGTGTCTTCCTCCTCTTCATTGTTCTTCTCATTGTGAACCCTATTGTGACACCCTAAACCCAAAAATAATATATAATAATTTATATCATATTTCTATAAAATTTGAAGCGGATAAATAAAAATATTAATCCAAGAAATAAAAACTTTTATTTTTAACTTAGGATATCATGTTTCTCAAAAATCAAAAGGAACACTTTAAACTTATTTTCTCCATTAAAATAGTGTAATCTCAATAAGCTTTATTTAAGTATTATTACTTGATATAATTTAAAAACTTACTAGTGCTTCTTAGATATTCATACAAAAATTCGTTTCAAATTAAAAAAAAGTAAAATACAATTTAAGCCCTTATTCTCGGTATCACCTATCAGAGCGTGGTTCCTCCCAAACTTGAACTTCAAGATTCATTAACCTATAATAGCTGCGTTTTCGCAAACGCAGGGCCAAGCCAATCAAACACAAACAACGAAGGAGGTGAGTTTTGAAAACATGATGACAGTATAATACAAGTAAGAAGAACACGCAAACAATCATAATAGAACCGTGTCATTGCACAAACATTCCATCAAGAAAATATCACATTAAAATATCAAAATCACTCAAGGGAAATCAATAAATCTCACTATAACATCAAATCATCTAAGAGAAATTATCACCACACACAATACATATTAATCACAACAAACAATCACAATAAAATGAAATGCTATGCATGAGCTTAGACTTACAAGTCAAGTCTTCTCCTAACAACTTGAAAACTCCAAATTAAAGATTAGAACTTCAAGTGTTTGCTTTTAACAAAACTGATAATAATAATGATAATAATAATAATAATAATAATAATAATAATAATAATAATAATAATAATAATAACTCTCGCGCTCTAGGATGAAACACTTAGAAAATATTTCTGACCTGAACAAGTGTTTCTATCTTTGAACTCTAAGGTGAATTTTAAATTTGGAGCTTATGTGTTCCTCAACTCTTTTCTGATTTTCGATGATCTTCTTCAACCTTATGTATCTATTTATAATTAAAATTAGGGTTTAATTTAGTCATTGTTTAATTTTGAATTGTATCTCCATTCCTAGATTGGTCAACAATGCTTATTCAAAAATAATTCTGAACAAGATACTTTTTGATAATATGTTCTTTAGCCAATTATTTATTTCGAAATGCAATATGATCATTTCTTCTAGATTGATTTTGTTCATATTTTGTTCAAATTGAGTTTGTAAATTCTTCAGATTTATTTTGTTTGTATTTTGTTTATATTGAGTTTGTAAATTTTTCAGATTGATTTTGTTCGTATTTTGTTTAGATTGGATTTGTAAATTCTTCAGATCGGTTATGTTCATATTTTGCTGTAGATAAATCTTGATCAAATCTTTTCAAATCTTGACCACGTCTTCTTTTCAACTTGGTCAATGATTTTCTTCAATTATAAATCTGAATCAAATCTTATTTTAGATTTATTTCAATTATAAATAGGAATCAAATCTTATTTTAGATTTTCTTAAATTTATAAATCTTAATGAAATCTTATTTTAGATTTTCTTCAATTATAAATTTGAATCAAATATTATTTTATACTTTTTGAAGTCAAATATATTTTTCTCACAAAAAAATTGATGAAAAACGAAGATATTGATGAAGTTCGAGATTCAATTTATGCCTTGTTCACAAATGTCCAACTGAAAAATATACCGAATCAACATCATGTATTTCTCAAGAAAAATGATGCGTTATTTGTGTCATAAATGACACCTTATTAGTGGTTGAACCGTCAAGTTAATGATGTTAAAGAAGAGCTTCAAGGAAGGCAACCGATATGTAGAGGTACTATTTAATTTTGCAAATTTATTTTATTTTTGTTATTTTAATTTTTTTTTAATTAAATTTGAATTACATTATGATGATGAAGTTTGATCAACTTCAATTGTGTCATGTTATCTATTATTATGTGAAATTTGATTTTTAGTCATTATATTAGCTCTGATATGCTGATTTGTTTCCATCTCCTGAATTCACTGTGAGCATGCAACTATGATTGCTTTGTAGTTACAGAATTCTTATGAAAATTTTTGAAGAAACATTTTTTACTTGTTTGGTATTGTTCATAACTCTCTAATATCCTAGTTGCGACTTTTTGAGCTCAAACACTGTAATTTCTTGATGTGTGATTATCTAGATATGTGTTATTTTTTCAAAATTTGGATTTATTCTTAATTGAATTAGTTATGATTTATACATACACTTAGACAATTTTTTGGTACCTTAAGCCTTTATCCCACTTTGTCTTTTGGTTAATTTGTCTTTTGCTATCCCACTTTGAGCCTTTATCCATTCCTGTAGTTACAAGTCACATTACAAGTCAAAGACCATATTTTAATTAACCAAATTTTCTTGGAGTTAATTTGGAAGAAATTTTTTTGTCTTGACTTGGTAAATTTTTAAGTTTTGGATTGCGAGATAGCTACCTTTTAAAATTGGGGTAGTGTTTCTCAAAATAAAAAAAAATTATATTAGAAAAGTTGTTGTTAGTTACTATTATTGAAAAAAAAATTAAAGCAAATATTTACTTCAATTTGTGTATTCTGGTTAATATCACCAGTTTTTCTATGTTCTAATGCCAATGTATGGGAGTCTCCATCATGAAATTGTGTAAAAAGCAGGTTAATTTAAGATTGTGCCTAACTCCAAATAGTGAAGGCTATAATACAAAACTATCATACCTTTACATAAGTCTCATTAGAATTTAAAAGTTCTCCAAAAGTGTATGTGTTTGTTGTATTGTGATTGTTATCTTTATTTTTTTCAAGCCTATGGTAGAATGATGCATATTTTAAGATTTGAGTAATAAATTCATAATCTTTGCTAAACACTTGAGGGGAATTTTTGTAAGATTGTGTGAAAAGAGAATTAAACTAAATGAACAATTGCTGAATGAGTTATTTGAAATTCCAAATTGTTGTCATTAAGATGAAAGTGATTTTGAACATGATGCTAAGTTCGATTCCTATTGTTTTGAAGTTAATCGACATGAAAAATTGAAATGATGTTTGAATTTCAAATTTCACTATTTTGTAAAGAGTTGGTACTTTAAAACAAGAAATAGATTAAGTTTTGAGTTGTGATAATTTCTCATCATATGCATTTTTTAGAGTCTTTTTAGTCATTATTTAGATTATTTTAGTTAACTTACTATTGAATTTAGAGTCACTTTTAATAAAATTATAATTTTTATAATTCTTGAATTCAATAAGGTTATATGCTTTCATTTCCTTTATTAACCAAACTTATTTCGTACAAAAAATTAATTTCCTGTTCTGCCAAGTTTCACCCTGCGAACATGATACCTTGTAAGGCGACAAATATT
>NC_021163.2:25557384-25558479 GCF_000331145.2 Cicer arietinum | reverse complement strand
TATAATTATAGTGATTAATTTGAATATGAGAGTTTGAGTTGTTAATAATATGTATTCTTTTAAGGGTCAATTGTTTTAATTGTTTTAATTACTCTAATTCATCAAGTATTAGTTTCAAAATATTAGTTATTAAATTGTGTTAAACAAAAAAGTTTAAAAAAAATAACTTTGGTAGTTGTTGGTTTTATTAAAAATAAATAAATAAAGCTTAAAATGTATTTCATGGGTCAAGCCCAAGTAAAACCTAATTAAAGAATAAAACAAAAGGAAAATAGAGGAAGAACAAGGTATGCAGCGGCTGCTCCCAAGAAGAATTGGAGGAAAAATAGAAGAAAATTGATAGCAGCGATCGATAACTGTCTCAAACATTTTTCTCCGTTTCCATCAAAATTTCAGTATGTTATTTTATACATTTAGTTAGTCAATTAAACACATTTTCCCAGATTTTTAACCATACCAATTCCTCTCTAAAATACCCGACTTCTCCGTTTGTAGAATTCGTTATTTTGCACCGTTCTCCTTCACCGTAAGTCTGATTTGAGTGAAACCAACGCCAAAACAACCGTGTGAAATGTGAAAAATTGCTATTTTATCCAATGATTTGTTTTCTGATTTATGGTAAGTTTCCTTGACCGAATTTCGAATTTAGTTTTTAGAGTATCTTCTCATAAACTATTTTTAACGTTTACCCATAAACTGTCGAGTTAGATCGATTGATGGACAAAGAGTCAATGAACAAAGGCTGTTTCCTCGTGGAATCCTATTGGTGTGTGAAAGCGTCAAAATAAGGTAAGGGGTGAGAGAGCGTTTGAATTCATGAGTATAATATATTGTGAGATGAACGGGAAAACTGTATTTCCCAACGATTCATCCGGGGCTCGTTACGTACGGCAGTAACCCTTTGAGTGATAAATTAATTAATATGCAAAATAGAAATTGTGAGATTAAAATATAGAATATAAATATTTATAGAGTGCTGATTGATTCGTTAAATTGTGTGGTATTTAATATTATTGTGATATTTGATTTAATGTCGTTAAATTTGGGCATTTGATATTATTGTGATATTTGATTTAATTTCGTTAATGTGTGGCA
>NC_021163.2:25556948-25557368 GCF_000331145.2 Cicer arietinum | reverse complement strand
GTGTGATATTTGATATTATTGTGATATTGGATGTCAAATGAATTTTATGAATATGTTTGATTATACATGTTTAGGTGATGTGATAATAAAAGGTGGATGCATTTTCATAAGTTTTATGTGATTATGATGATGTATAATTAATAATAATGATGTTATAAATTTGTGATAAGTCTATGTGATGACGTATGACTGATGAGATTGATGTTATAAGATTGTGATGAGTATATACGATGACGTGTGATTATTGATAGTGATATTATAAATTGTGATGAGAATATTATGATTCCAATTTGTGTTTCAGAAGAAGGTCTTAATGGAGTACCATAGGTCAATGAGGGGAGAAAATAAATATTGAGAATTTGTGAAGTGGAGATTATTTTGTCATCATATAGGTAGGGCCTGACAAGCCTAGTCATCATA
>NC_021163.2:25554834-25556875 GCF_000331145.2 Cicer arietinum | reverse complement strand
TATTATTATTATTATTATTATTATTATTATTATTATTATTATTATTATTATTATTATTATTATTATTATTATTATCAGTTTTGTTAAAAGCAAACACTTGAAGTTCTAATCTTTTGTATCCAATTTGATAGTGGTTTAGCTCCATCTTTAATTTGGAGTTTTCAAGTTGTTAGGAGAAGACTTGACTTGTAAGTCTAAGCTCATGCATAGCATTTCATTTTATTGTGATTGTTTTGTTGTGATTAATATGTATTGTGTGTGGTGATAATTTCTCTTAGATGATTTGATGTTATAGTGAGATTTATTGATTTCCCTTGAGTGATTTTGACTTTTTAATGTGATATTTTCTTGATGGAATGTTTGTGCAATGACACGGTTCTATTATGATTGTTTGTGTGTTCTTCTTACTTGTATTATACTGTCATCATGTTTTCAAAACTCACCTCCTTCGTTGTTTGTGTTTGACTGGCTTGGCCCTGCATTTGCGAAATCGCAGCTATTACAGGTTAATGAATCTTGAAGTTCAAGTTTGGGAGGAATCACGCTCTGATAGGTGATACCGGGAATAAGGGCTTAAATTGTATTTTACTTTTTTTTAATTTGAAACGAATTTTTGTATGAATATCTAAGAAGTACTAGTAAGTTTTTAAATTAAATCAAGTAATAATACTTAAATAAAGCTTATTGAGATTACACTATTTTAATGGAGAAAATAAGTTTAAAGTGTTCCTTTTGATTTTTGAAAAACATGATATCCTAAGTTAAAAATAAAAGTTTTTATTTCTTGGATTAATATTTTTATTTATCCGCTGCAAATTTTATAGAAATATTATATAAATTATTATATATTATTTTTGGGTTTAGGGTGTCACAATAGGGTTCACAATGAGAAGAACAATGAAGAGGAGGAGGACACTAGCGAAGTGAAGTTTACGTAATGAAGAGGAAACTGAAGCGATTTTCAGTTATGTATGAAACTCTATTACAACGCTTTTTCGAAACAGCGCTGTAAAAAACCTCCTTATTTTATTTTTTAAAACCCTATTCCAGTGCTTTTTTAGAAGGCTTTTAAAGCGCTTGTCCACAAGCGCTGTAATATACCTCATTATTTTATTTTTTACAACGCTTGTCCACAAGTGCTTGGACAAGAGCTTTAAAATACCTATTTGTTTCTTATGTAACAGAGCTGTATTTTTAAAAGCCTTTTACAGGGCTTGTTGGAAAAGCGTTGTTAAAGACGTCCTTAATTTATTTTTAAAAGCCTTTTACAGCGCTTTAGCAACAAGCGCTTTAAAAGACCTCTTTGTTTTCTTATGTAATAGGGCTGTTTTTTTAAATGCATTATACAACGCTTATTGCCAAAGCACTGTAAAAGACCTCCTTATTTTATTTTTAAAAGCCTTTTACAGCGCTTTGGCAACAAGCGCTTTAAAAGACCCTTTTAACTTGGTATAAAACAAACTTTGTGACACCCCGATTTTCAAAGCGAGGGTGTATTTTTTTTTTTCCAAAAGAAATTAAAATAAATCACATAATTAAATAAGGTAATACCTTTGGATAAATAATTGAGTCATTATAATTTACAAGCAACGGAAAAGTTTCTCAAAATATATGAATCCAAAGTATTTACACAACAACAGATGATACATGGAACCCATACAACTAAGATGTCATACTGACAATATTAGTAAAGGTACAGTTTTCCAGTTCAAAATAACGTAATCCAAAAAATATATGTTCCCTCTATGTCATCCTAATCTGATCATTCTTCAAAAAAAACTATAGCTATACACCCTGAGGGATCTCCACGCGCCCCGTGAGATCCTCCTAACATAGCTCCAGTCAACCAATCCCATCTACATTCCCATCCGTAGGGTACGAACCGGTAGGATTGTCCTGGCTCTCATCTAAGGGCAAAGCCCAGATTTCCACTATAGTTGTAAAGGGTCACCAACCGAAATTAACAATTAACACATAACATTTAAGTTTTTAAATACACAAAATAACCTTTTAACTTAGCATGCACCTTAAAAGGGTTTAG
>NC_021163.2:25549341-25554352 GCF_000331145.2 Cicer arietinum | reverse complement strand
TGTGCAGTCTCTCACGGACAAACACAATTTAGTAAAGGCAGATATTAAAAGATTCCTCGTTTTTAACACTCATTTAACTTAAACGATTTTTCACGACAAACATTAAGCAAACAGAAATATTAAGAGATTCCCCATTCTTAATACTCGTTTAACTTAAACGATTTTCTCAAACACGCATTAAGTAAACCGAGATATTAAAAGATTCCCCATTTTTAATACTCGTTTAACTCTAATGGTTTTCACGCCAACATTAAGTAAACGTAGACATTAAGAGATTCCCCATTCTTAATACTCGTTTAACTTAAACGATTTTCTCAAACACGCATTAAGTAAACCGAGATATTAAAAGATTCCCCATTTTTAATACTCGTTTAACTCTAATGGTTTTCACGCCAACATTAAGTAAACGTAGACATTAAGAGATTCCCCATTCTTAATACTCATTTAACTTAAACGATTTTCACGACAACATTAAGTAAACAAGACATTAAGAGATTCCCCATTCTTAATACTCGTTTAACTTAAACGATTTTCTCAAACACACATTAAGTAAACCGAGATATTAAAAGATTCCCCATTTTTAATACTCGTTTAACTCTAATGGTTTTCACACCAACATTAAGTAAACGTAGACATTAAGAGATTCACCATTCTTAATACTCATTTAACTTAAACGATTTTCCAAAACAACATTAAGTAAACCGAGATATTAAAAGATTCCCCATTTTTAATACTCGTTTAACTCTAATGGTTTTCACGCCAACATTAAGTAAACATAGACATTAAGAGATTGCTCATTCTTAATACTCGTTTAACTCTAATGGTTTTCAAATTCGACACAAAACAACTCAAACCTATTATCAGATCCAAACCACAACTCATACCAAAACACATCAATTCATTTCTCCACAGAATCCAACCATACACACAACAAATTTCATCAGTATTAATTAAGAACACGTCAAATACGACGAACATAAATCAACACAATCCACCACTCAAACACAACAAGTTTCATTTACTCAAAATCATACATAAATGAGTTTAAATTCATTTTCCACGAAACATTCATCAATATAACCAAAACCTAACTCTAAGATTTTACCCATAAAGCCTTAGATTCATTTTCCCCCAAATCAACACTTCAACCCTAACAAATTCGTTTCCACACAACCACAAATAAGTCCCTAAATGCAAACTAAAAGTTTGGAAGGAGACCTTACCTTCACGTTAGCTTTAACGTTAGATAACGGTACCGCGAGTAACTCCGATAAAATCTTCGCTCGCAACATCGACTCCAAAGTTGATTCCCTAGTACCGTAGCGTAGTAGTGAGCAACTTTCCCTTCTATCTCTTCGCGAAACGAAGCTTAGATCTAGATGAAACGGGGAGGTTTGTGTTTGACGGTTTTGAAATCCCTAACACCGTTTTTCTTCGTTTTCGAAACAACGAGAAAGTATGAAGCTGAGAAATCCTTGCTTTCCTACCCACTAATCCTTGGGTTTCTATTCTTGAAGCCAAAGAAAGAAAAAGAAAGCAAAACCAATGAAAGAAGAAAAGGTAGATGGAGGGTGAGCGCGGGGCAGAGGAAGAAGAAGACGTAATGTTTCTTTTCTTTCCCTTTTCCTTTTCCTTCCTTCTAATTTCCTTTCTTTCTATTTCCTTTTCTTTCTTTTCTATCTCCTTTCTTTTTCCCTCCAAACAACCATATATATCCCTCCAAACAACCATATATATATATATATATATATATATATATTAATTATAACTTAACAAATATCTAGATATTTATCAAAATTACCATTTCACCCGTAATACATTAAATTCTTCGTAAAAGATTCACCCCACTTAATTTAATTTATTTATCGACGAGTAATTTTAACCGGCATCAAATATCCTTTTGGTCATATAAACTCCCAAAATATTAATAACTTTGGCTAAAAATCCTCCGAGTTCAATACCAAAATACACTAAAATACATAAAGTATACTTTAAAATTATGGGTCTTACACTTATGGACAAAAGTGTTGTAAAATTACAAGTTTATATTCAGTTCAGTTCAAGTAAAATACCTATATTTGGATTTTTTTTCAAAATAATTATTTAACTACTTATATATATATATATATATATATATATATATATAATAATGCTAAAGTACATGATCAACTCATATTGGGATGATCAATTCAAGTTCAAGATAAATTCCCAGTACTCAAACAAAGCTTTTTCAAGTTCAATATAAGCCGAAAATCAGTTATTGATGACTCTTCATCATATACATATTTTCCCACTATTTTAGTCTTATTTATCCTCAATCATTACTTAAATTAAGGATTTATTTGATATATTATGTTGATTTTTTTTCTTTGAGTTAATAAAATGTTTTGTGTTTTTATTTCATTGATTTAGTAGGAAGTTTTCGTAATTTTACATTGCGTTTTGTTTTAGTGCAGTGCTGAATTTTGGTGAGAAATCAATATGACATATGTAGAGTATTTCAGCCATATCTGGAGTTGTAGATGTCTAATTGGAGTCACATCAAGTGCACATGAAAGCTAAGCTCCATAGCTACAACCTTCATGAAGACACAGGAACCCAATTCAGACTTGAAAGAGGAGAAACATGCAATATACGCTGGACAACAGATGTTGAGCGCTTGGAGCGAGCCCAGGCACACCTGAAGCGCTTTTTCCAGCATTTTCTACTGCCCAAACGCGCATGGAGCGCGTTTTCCGCACCTGTGTTATATGAATGACTTTATTGAATTATTTTTCTCATCTCTGTGCTTAATGCTTTTTATTTCTTGATCAACATTTAAATATTCTACGATTTGTATTTTGAAACGGAAGTGGACTTTACAAATACTTGAGATGAGAAATTCATGAATTTGTAGTCTAGAAATAGGTGCAGGTCATGAAACCAATTAAATTAGTTGCAAAGCAATAATTTACAAGAGAATTTCTGTTGGACTTTAGTCCTCTTAATACTAGTTTTGACATAATTAACAAACATACAATGTTCATACATCATATGATAAATCTAACATTTCAATTGAGCAAGATTTCAGGAACAACAATCCAATCCTACACACTTGAAACATATTGCTTGGAGCACAAGAAATCAACAAAAGTTGAATTTTGACTGAGTAAATCGATTGGGAAATCGATTGCATCACAAGGGTGTAAGGAAACATAACTGTTTGTGATTGTATAATCGATTGGGCAATCGACTGACTAAATTAGAAATGAAAACTGCACAAGTCAGTAGCACCCTGTTTTACAGGCTAATCGATTGACAAATCGATTGTACACTTCACAAAGTAAACCTGATTGAAACCAATCGATTGGGAAATCGATTGTACAAGTCACAGTGACACTCCAGTTTTGAGGGTAATCGATTGCTTAAGTACTATTTGCAAAATAACTTCACCTGTGACAAACACAATCTATTGGACAATCTATTGTGTAAATTTCAATCAAGTTAAGTTTGGTTGCAATCGATTGGGAAATCGATTGAACTAAATGCCAGGTAAGAACTTTTCAGACAAATACGCACAAATCCATTGGCACGTCGATTAACATCAAAATAGCTGAGTCACTGGCTTAAACACAATCGATTGGCAAATCGATTGAAATAACTTTTTGAAATCACAGTGAGCTCTGAGCTTGTGGCCAAATCGATTCTGAGTATTTGTTAATCGATTATGAAACTTAATAAATCGATTACAAAATCGATTGGTGTGATTTTTACTTTGAACATAACACCTACAATCGATTACGAAATCGATGCATATAAGTCTTAACATAATCACTGAAAAGAGTTTGTTTAAAGAATCGATTGGTAAATCGATTGGCTTATGTAGTTTCAAGATTCAAGAAAAACAAGACACGCGATAATCGATTGGCAAATCGATTAGACCTGTTTTATTACTTTAAGAAATCGATTGGCAAATCGATTTATTAAGATGTTCTTCAGAAACTATATAAACTGTCTTCAATCATTCTCTCAATAACAATCTGATAAACACTTTGAATGTTCTTGATATACAAAAGAACTCTCAATAACACTTTGTTAACATACTGAGATTGCTTTTTCAGATCACAGCAAAAGAGATTATCAATAATCAATAAGAGAGCTGAAAAAGTATTCTTGAGAGAAAAGACAATGTCCTCATGAACAATTATTGAATATCCAGATTCGTGAGAAGACACATTGATCAAGATTGAAGACTTCTTTTCGTACTTCTTTTAATATGTCTGTAACAATACTTTGAAACGAAACGAAAGCGAGAAAGCCAGCTAGAAACTGGTGGCTACCTTCTTGGGTGAGAGGTCTCATCAAGAAGGAGTCGTACTTTGATTTTGTGTTAGACTGCTCAATATCTACAAGGATCAAAGGGTTGATAGAAAGCCAACTAGAAACTGGTGGCTACTTTCTTGGGTGAGAGAGCTGCAGGGGTCGTACTTTGATTCTGTGTTAGACTGCTGAGTGTCTACAAGGATCAGAGGGTGATCAATAGGAAAGAGATCATTAGAGATAGATAGGTTTCGGGGATGAAACTAGACAATCTGTAATTGAATCTTTCTATTGGAGAAGAAAATCTGAAATCCGATTGGATTGTTAGGACTGGATGTAGGTTGTCTCGTTGACAACTGAACCAGGATAAATTCTTGGTGCAATCTTCTCTAACCCTTAACTCCTTTAATTTTCTATCTTGCACTATTTGTATGTGTGATTAATATTAGATGCATGTTAAACATATTCTGTGTTAGGTAATATTGTTTAAACTGGTATTTTGACTCGCATGCATCTTGGTTAATCTCTTATCAATCTACTTGCAATTGCTAATTTTGTATGCCGCAATTTAATTTCGTTGTGTGTATGAAATTGATTTAATTTCTTAAAGAACTGATACATTCTGATTATTTCGAGGTCATAATAATCAACAATTGGCCTCAGAGCATGACTTTTCGAGAGGTAAAACTCATAAAAGGAATATGGCCTCAAA
>NC_021163.2:25548572-25549317 GCF_000331145.2 Cicer arietinum | reverse complement strand
GGAACAGCTTATATGTACTGGAAGCACAGGATGCTGATATTCCTGGAAGCCAGTGGCATAGACATCCTTGACGCTGTTGAAAACGGTCCATACATTCCCAAGATTGCAGGAACAAATGGCTCAATGATTCCCAAGCCTAGAGCCGACTGGTCTGACGACGATAAAAAGAAGGTAGGTTATAATGCTAAAGCTAAGAACATTATAACATCTGCTTTGTGTGCAGAAGAATTCTTTAGGGTATCAAACTGCAAGTCAGCAAAAGAAATGTGGGACATTCTTCAAGAAACACATGAAGGAACCACAGATGTGAAAAGAGCTCGCGTAAATACACTTATGCACGAATACGAATTATTCAGCATGAAAAAGGACGAATCCATCAGCGATCTGCAGACCAGATTCACACATATTGTGAACAATCTTCACGCATTGGGAAAGCAAGTGGACAACGAACAGCAGATTGGAAAAATTATGAGGTGTCTAACCAGAGAATGGCAGCCCAAAATAACAGCCATAACTGAATCTAAAGATCTAGCAAAGATGACAACTGCAACATTGTTTGGAAAACTAAGGGAACATGAAATGGAACTACATCGGCTGGACGAATCAGAAATGGAAAGCAGGAAAAAGAAAGGATTATCCTTGAAGGTTCAAGCCCATCAATCGAAAACTCAATCAGATAGCTGCTCAGATGAATCCAGTAGTGAAACTGAAGAGACTGAAATCGGGTCACTTGTCAAGAAATTTA
>NC_021163.2:25533542-25539503 GCF_000331145.2 Cicer arietinum | reverse complement strand
AGCGGCGTTGCGAGCGGGGATTTTACCGGAATTACTCGCGGTACCGGAAACGCGCGTTAAAGCTAACGTTGAGGTAAGGGCTCCTTCCAAACTTCTAGTTTGCATTAGGGACTTATCTGTGGTTGTGTGGGAAGGAATTTGTTAGGGTTTAATGTATCGATTTGGGGAAAAACGAAACTAATGCGTTATGGGTAAAACCTTAGAGTTAGGTTTTGTTTATATTGATGAATGGTTCGTGGTAAATGAATTTGAAGTCATTGTGTAAGATTTTGGGTAAATGAAACTTGTGTGTTTTGAGTAGTGGATTGTGTCGATTTGTGTTCGTTGTTTTTGACATGCTCTTAATTGATATTGATGAAATTTGATATGTGTATGGTTGGATTTGTGAATAAATGAATTGATATGTTTTGATGTGAGAATTTGTTGAGTTTGTGTTGTGTGGAATTTGAAAACCATTAAGTTAAATGAGTATTAAGAATGGGGAATCTCTTAATGTCTCGTTTACTTAATATTTTGTTTTGAAAATCGTTTAAGTTAACTGGGCGTTAAGAATGGGGAATCTCTTAATGTCTCGGTTACTTAATATTTTGTTTTGAAAATCGTTTAAGTTAACTGGGCGTTAAGAATGGGGAATCTCTTAATGTCTCGGTTACTTAATATTTTGTTTTGAAAATCGTTTAAGTTAACTGGGCGTTAAGAATGGGGAATCTCTTAATGTCTCGGTTACTTAATATTTTGTTTTGAAAATCGTTTAAGTTAACTGGGCGTTAAGAATGGGGAATCTCTTAATGTCTCGGTTACTTAATATTTGTTTTTTGAAAATCGTTTAAGTTAACTGGGCGTTAAGAATGGGGAATCTCTTAATGTCTCGGTTACTTAATATTTGTTTTTTGAAAATCGTTTAAGTTAACTGGGCGTTAAGAATGGGGAATCTCTTAATGTCTCGGTTACTTAATATTTGTTTTTGAAAATCGTTTAAGTTAACTGGGCGTTAAGAATGGGGAATCTCTTAATGTCTCGGTTACTTAATATTTTGTTTTGAAAATCGTTTAAGTTAACTGGGCGTTAAGAATGGGGAATCTCTTAATGTCTCGGTTACTTAATATTTTGTTTTGAAAATCGTTTAAGTTAACTGGGCGTTAAGAATGGGGAATCTCTTAATGTCTCGGTTACTTAATATTTTGTTTTGAAAATCGTTTAAGTTAACTGGGCGTTGAGAATGGGGAATCTCTTAATGTCTCGGTTACTTAATATTTTGTTTTGAAAATCGTTTAAGTTAACTGGGCGTTGAGAATGGGGAATCTCTTAATGTCTCGGTTACTTAATATTTTGTTTTGAAAATCGTTTAAGTTAACTGGGCGTTGAGAATGGGGAATCTCTTAATGTCTCGGTTACTTAATATTTGTTTTTGAAAATCGTTTAAGTTAACTGGGCGTTAAGAATGGGGAATCTCTTAATGTCTCGGTTACTTAATATTTTGTTTTGAAAATCGTTTAAGTTAACTGGGCGTTAAGAATGGGGAATCTCTTAATGTCTCGGTTACTTAATATTTTGTTTTGAAAATCGTTTAAGTTAACTGGGCGTTGAGAATGGGGAATCTCTTAATGTCTCGGTTACTTAATATTTTGTTTTGAAAATCGTTTAAGTTAACTGGGCGTTAAGAATGGGGAATCTCTTAATGTCTCGGTTACTTAATATTTTGTTTTAAGAAAAATCGTTTAAGTTAACTGGGCGTTAAGAATGGGGAATCTCTTAATGTCTCGGTTACTTAATATTTTGTTTTAAGAAAAATCGTTTAAGTTAACTGGGCGTTAAGAATGGGGAATCTCTTAATGTCTCGGTTACTTAATATTTGTTTTTTTGAAAATCGTTTAAGTTAACTGGGCGTTAAGAATGGGGAATCTCTTAATGTCTCGGTTACTTAATATTTTGTTTTGAAAATCGTTTAAGTTAACTGGGCGTTAAGAATGGGGAATCTCTTAATGTCTCGGTTACTTAATATTTGTTTTTTTGAAAATCGTTTAAGTTAACTGGGCGTTGAGAATGGGGAATCTCTTAATGTCTCGGTTACTTAATATTTTGTTTTAAGAAAAATCGTTTAAGTTAACTGGGCGTTGAGAATGGGGAATCTCTTAATGTCTCGGTTACTTAATATTTTGTTTTGAAAATCGTTTAAGTTAACTGGGCGTTGAGAATGGGGAATCTCTTAATGTCTCGGTTACTTAATATTTTGTTTTAAGAAAAATCGTTTAAGTTAACTGGGCGTTAAGAATGGGGAATCTCTTAATGTCTTGTTTACTCGTGTATGTTTTGGTAAGTTGTGCTGACCCGGGATAGGTGGCACCTCGGTAAACGGTACGGACCCGTGATAGGTAGTACGTTTACGACTTACGTTCCTGCGGGAATTGCGTTTGTCCGTGAGAGACTGCGCAGGGGTTTGTCCGTGAGAGACTACGCCCTGGTTTAAGTTAGATGAGAATTAAGAATGGGGAATCTCTTAATGTCTCGTTTACTCGTGTATGTTTTGGTAAGTTGTGCTGACCCGGGATAGGTGGCACCTCGGTAAACGGTACGGACTCGTGATAGGTAGTACGTTTACGACTTACGTTCCTGAGGGAATTGTGTTTGTCCGTGAGAGACTGCGCAGGGGTTTGTCCGTGAGAGACTACGCCCTGGTTTAAGTTAGATGAGAATTAAGAATGGGGAATCTCTTAATGTCTCGTTTACTTATGTATGTTTTGGTAAATCGTGCAGACCCGTGATAGGTGGCACCTTGGTAAACGGTACGGGCCCGTGATAGGCAGTACGTTTACGATTTACGTTTGGTAAGTTGTGCAGACCCGGGATAGGTGGCACCTCGGTAAACGGTACGGACCCGTGATAGGTAGTACGTTTACGACTTACGTTCCTTAGGGAATTGTGTTTGTCTGTGAGAGACTGCACAGGTGTTTGTCCGTGAGAGACTACACCCTGTTAAATTGTGAATTGTTGGTTCATTTGGTATGTGTAGTAATTGTGTTATAAGTGTTATGTTTTGGAATTTGGTGATAACATGTTGGATTGCAATACCATTTTGAAACCCATGATGTTGTATTAATTGTGTTATAAATGTTAAGTGTTATGTTTTGGAATTTGGTGATAACATGTTTGCTTGCAATACTATTTCGAAACTAATGATGTTGTAGCGATTGCGTTATCAGTGCTAAGTGTTAGGATTTGAGATTATGTATGAATGTGATTGAGTTAGTTATGAATTTTTGGAAAAATGATGAGGGAAATCGATTTCCCAATCGATTGGATGAGTTGCAGGAAGTTCACTATTTTAACCTAATCGATTTGCCAATCGATTGTATAAATATATCTTTCAAAATCTTTTAAGAAATCGATTTGGAAATCGATTGGCAGAGAGGCAGGAACTCAGCAAAACTGCCGAAATCGATTTGGAAATCGATTTGGCAACCCAGGGACTCATCAGAACTGACAAAATCGACTTAGAAATCGATTTGGTCATGCAGAAACTCAGCAGAACTGACCAAATCGATTTGGCAATCGATTGGCTCAGCAAAAGTCCTTATTTTGAGTTAGATAATCGATTTCTCAATTGATTTATCAATGCTTTGGTCAGTTATGTATTACTTGATGGTTTGAGAACTTCATTTTGAGTTCATTGTTAATTGGCAAGCATTATATGAACTTTTAGCATATGGAAAATCCTTTTAAGGTGCATGCTTAGTTGAAAGGTTATTTTGTGCATTTAAAACTTAAATGTTATGTGTTAACTGTTATTTTCGGTTGGTGACCTTTACAATTATTGTGGAAATCTGGGCTTTGCCCTCAGATGAGAGTCAGGACGATCCTACCGGTTCGTACCCTACGGACGGAGATGGAGATGGGAACGCTTGACTGCAGCTACGTTAGGAGGATCTCACGGGGCGCGTGGAGATCACTCAGGGTGTTGTGTTGTTTTGTAAAATGATCAGACTAGGTTGTCACAGAGGGAACGGATGTCTTTCTTTTGGGGTTGCGTTTATTTTTAAACTGGAAGTCTGTATAACTACTTTTGTTATGTATATATTTTGAATTCATGGATTAAGAATTTTTCCGCTGCTCGTAAATTCTGTTGACTTATTTGTCGTTGTATTACGACTTAAATATTTATCCAAACGTGTGTTACCTTATTTATTTTCCTGTTTTATTTTAATTCCTTTTGAAAAAAAAATACACTCACGCTTTGAAAAACGGGGTGTTACACAGTCTCTCACGGACAAACACAATTTACCGGGGTGTAGTCTCTCACGGACAAACACCATTAAGTAAAGGCAGATATTAAAAGATTCTCCGTTTTTAATACCCATTTAACTCTTACAATTCGAACGACAATCATTAAGTAAACTGAGATATTAAAAGATTCCCCATTTTTAATACTCGTTTAACTCTAATGATTTTCACAACAACCATTAAGTAAACAAAGGTATTAAGAGATTCCCCATTCTTAATACTCATTTAACTCTAACGATTTCCACTACAAACATTAAGTAAACTGAGATATTAAAAGATTCCCCATTTTTAATACTCGTTTAACTCTAATGATTTTCACAACAAACATTAAGTAAACAAAGATATTAGGAGATTCCCCATTCTTAATACTCATTTAACTCTAACGATTTCCACTACAAACATTAAGTAAACTGAGATATTAAAAGATTCCCCATTTTTAATACTCGTTTAACTCTAATGATTTTCACAACAAACATTAAGTAAACAAAGGTATTAAGATATTCCCCATTCTTAATACTCATTTAACTTAAACGATTTACAAAACAAACATTAACTAAACAAGACATTAAGAGATTCCCCTTTCTTAATTCTCATTTAACTTTAACGATTTTCCAAAACAAACATTAAATAAACAAGACATTAAGAGATTCCCCATTCTTAATTCTCATTTAACTTAAACGATTTTCCAAAAACAAACATTAAGTAAACAAGACATTAAGAGATTCCCCATTCTTAATACTCATTTAACTTAAACGATTTTCCAAAACAAACATTAAGTAAACAAGACATTAAGAGATTCCTCATTCTTAATACTCATTTAACTTAAACGATTTTCCAAAACAAACATTAAGTAAACAAGACATTAAGAGATTCCCCATTCTTAATACTCATTTAACTTAAACGATTTTCAAAACAAACATTAAGTAAACAAGACATTAAGAGATTCCCCATTCTTAATACTCATTTAACTTAAACGATTTTCAAAACAAACATTAAGTAAACAAGACATTAAGAGATTCCCCATTCTTAATACTCATTTAACTTAAACGATTTTCAAAACAAACATTAAAACTAGAAGTTTGGAAGGAGCCCTTACCTTCACGTTAGCTTTTACGTTCGATTACGGTACCGCGAGTAAATCCGGTAAAATCTCCGCTCGCAACGTCGCCTCCAAAGTTGGTTCCCTAGCACCGTAGCGTGGTAGTGAGCAACTTTCCCTTCTATCTCTTTGCGAAACGAAGCTTAGATCTAGATGAAACGGGGAGGTTTGTGTTTGACGGTTTTGAAATCCCTAACTCCGTTTTTGAATCCGAGAAGGAGGAAGGAGTTGGGAACTTGATCTTTCTCACTCACTAGCCTTGGGTTTCAATTATCGAACTTAAAGGAAGCAAAGAAAACGAAAAATGGAGGAAGGAGGGAGAGGAGCGCGCGAGGCAGAGAAAGAAGATGGAAAAATCTTGTTTTCTTTCCTTTCTCTTTCTTTCCTTTCTTTTTCTCTTCTTCCTTTTTCCTTCTTTCCTTTTTATATCCTTTCCTTTTCCTTTTCCTTCCTTCTAATTTCCTTTCTTTCTATTTCCTTTTCTTTCTTTTCTAACTCCTTTCTTTTTCCCTCCAAACAACCATATATATATTAATTATAACTTAACAAATATCTTACATATTTATTAAAATTACCATTTCACC
>NC_021163.2:25522162-25533262 GCF_000331145.2 Cicer arietinum | reverse complement strand
TTTTTGATTTTATTTTATTTTATGTTATTTTTTTTTATTTGTTGAACTTGCTAATGTCATGTCTAGTGGTTTGTCTCTTCTTTGTTTGAGATAATTATTTGCTGTATAGCTAAAATTATGGGTCTTACAATATTCTACTACAATTATATGAAGAGTGTGATACTTGTCTTATTTCGGGTATATGTCGCATGATTGAGGGGCAAATCTTGAGCTATACATTTTTAAAATATCACCCTTAGATCCCTCCGATGCAGCCTCTTAGGTGTGACTTTTGCGGAGAAGCACATAAGAATGGAAATTGTGCTAATGACCTTGCCGAACTAGTAGAATATGAAGATTTTTTCTCAAAGTTACAGAAAACGACGAGTGTTATATTAAAAAGATCTATTGCGAACAATTTCTACATCCTAAAATTCTATCCAAAGAATCAGATGACAAAGACTTTCACATTACGAACATTTTGGTTGAGTTCATGAAGAATAACATGGTTTCAATTGAAAGATTTGAAAGTCAATGTGAGAGGTTATTTGAGCAAGTGGTTAAGTTTGAGAAGATGGAGGAGAAGTTGAAGATTGAAGATAATTTCATTGTTGTGGTAGGAGAAGATAAGCAAGAGGAAAAGACGAACGAGGAAAAGAAAAAAGAAGAGATTGATAACGTTTGAGATTCAATCTATGCCCTGTTCATCAATGTCCAATTGAGAAGGACATGTAAACAACATCTTTTATTTCTTAAGTTCATGGAATTTCTACCAAACAAAAAGAAAAAGAAGGATGATGTGTTATTCCTGTCATATATGCCACCTTGACAGTAGTTGAGACGTCAAGCTCAAGACACTAAACGAGCGCTTATTGGGAGGCAACCCAATTTTCTATCCTTTGCACCGTATTTATTTATTTCATTTCAGATTTATTTTACTCCATTTAGTTCCAATTTTAGTCTCTAATTGCTAGTTCTCTTAGTTTTGATGTTTGGTATGGGCAAGGAATCAAAAAGATGCGTTGAGAAGCGATTGTACAGCTCTAAATGACAGAACGCGAGCCCAAGCGCGCTTGAAGCGCTTTTTCCAGGTGTTGCTACTGCCAACGCACGCCTGAAGCGCGCCTGAAGCGCTTTGTCCAGCATTCACCACTGTCAACGCGCGCATGAAACCAATTAAATTAGTTGCAAAGCAATAATTTACAAGAGAATTTCTATACAGTAATGCTTAATTCTAATCTTAAATCTACTAAGGAATTAGGGGTTACTTTGGAATTAAAGGTTTTGTCACTAAGACATTAGGGCAAGAATAATAAAGAGAATTCGGTAATAATTCAATAAAGGAATTCAATAACTAGGATCAAATTAGACACCAAGGTTCGATTCGAAGTGAAACTCATCCCTGACATTTTTCTCAATTTATAAAGGATCAATTTTACTACTGCTATAAATTTTAAATATTATTTCAATCAACTTTGGAACTTTTTGTTCAATTTTACTAACTAAATATAATTCAATAGTAAAACGCAATCCTTGAGTTCGACACTCGGTACTACCGTTTTATTATTACTTGCAACGATTCAGTACACTTGCTGAAATGCTATCAAGTATCAAATACAGTTCAAGATAAATACTAAAATGCTCAATTATGGCAGATCAAACAATTAAATTACATGAACTCAATTTAGATTACATGGCTTATATAAAACAATTAAACACATTAAGATGCCCTTCTTCTTTTCTTGGTGGAATTCACATTTGTTTGTCCATTAACGATACGAAACGATGGATTAATCCAAAGTCCCTCATCATGATCATCTCTAAGATATAAACCATCATCAGTTCAATCAATTTCATGTGGTTGTGATGTTGCAAATAAAAGATCATTACGAACATCTTCATCATTATTGTTATCATCACTTATTTTATTGGTCGATATGACAACAAACCATTTATCATCAGCAGAATCAGTGACATAAAACACTTGTTGAGCTTGCGACGCTAAAATAAAAGGCTCATTTTTTGTAATATTAAAATCAACATGCAAGAACCCTGAATCATCAATCCAAACGCCATTATTATTATCGACCCACTTGCAACCAAATATGGGAACACGAAACATTGTGTAGTCTAACTCCTATATGCGCTCGATAACCCCAAAATATGATATATTTACATATATTGGGTTTTTGTCTTTTGCACTTGAGACATGCATCGCTTCAGCTACGACAGTGACTCCGCTATTTTGCACAGTGGTTTGATCATCTTGTTCTTTGGTATAAAATGTGTAGTCGTTATTTACATAACCGGTGTACGAAAAGACATGTAAACTCGGACCATTTGCTAGCCACCTCAATCTCTGTGAAATTGATATGGGGTCTATATCAAACTTTGACTTTATGTGATTATTTAACCATGTTATAAAACTTCGATTGTGCTCTCACGTTATCCAATTTTGATTCCTATTCATGTTCAAACTAGATAACTGATCCATGTGTATTGTAACATACGGTTGAACCTCATCATCATTGTGCAGAACATACAATTATGTCTGCTCCCATTCTATCCTTGATATAGTCATTAGTCTTTTTCCAATTATCCATTCTCCTGATATTCTTCCCGAATGACGAGACATGGGAAGCCCTATGGATTCAACATTGGACAGATATTCAGTACAAAATTCAGCAATACAACCTTCTGGTCGACTTCTACTTTTTACATACCCTTTTAATATTTTTATATATCGTTCTATCGGATACATCCATCTCATATAAGTTCGCCCACAAAATTGTGTCTCCTTAACAAGATGAACAGTAAGGTGAACCATTATATCAAAAAATGAGGGTGGGAAATACATTTTAAGCTCACACAAAGTAACAACAATTTCCCTCTTCAATGTCGATAATTTCTGAGGATGGATCACTTTACTACAAATTTCCCAGAAAAAGAAACATAATCTAGTTATGGCTCGTCGAACTTATTCAGGTAAAATGGAACTTATACCTATTGGTAGCAAATGCTCCGTTAGAATATGACAATCATGGGTCTTAAACCCTTTTAACTTGAGGTCTTTCATACAAACTAAATTTTTAATGTTTGAAGAGTATCCTTCTGGAACTTTAACTTCGTGTAAAAATTTACAGAAAACAATTTTTTCCTTTCTAGATAGACTATGAGTGACTGGAGGTAGATTTGTGCGATTTCCTTTCTTTACGAGATCCAATTCATTTCTTATTCCCATATCGACCAAGTCCAATCTTGCATTGATGCCATGTTTAGACTTTCCTTGAACATTGAGTAACAAACCAATAACACTATCAAATACATTTTTTTTCAATACTTTTAACTTGAGGTCTTTCATACAAACCAAATTTTTAATGTTCGAAGAGTATCCTTCTGGAACTTTAACTTCGTGTAGAAATTTACATAAAACAATTTTTTCCTTTCTAGATAGAGTATGAGCGGCTGGAGGTAGATATGTGCGATTTCCTTTCTTTACTGGAGCCAGTTCATTTCTTATTCCCATATCGACCAAGTCCAATCTTGCATTGACGCCATCTTTAGACTTTCCTGGAACATTGAGTAACGTACCAATAACACTTTCAAATACATTTTTTTCAATATGCATCACATCGAGGAAATGTCTTATATACAATGACTTCCAATATGGCAATTCAAAGAAAATTGACTTTTTCTTGCACCTAGTTTTGACCAGCTCTCCCGCAAAAGGTTTGCCAAATTTATTGGTCAAACCTTGTACTTTTTCAAGTATTTGATATCAAGTCAGTGCTAAAGGAGCTTTACCTTCCTCTAATTTTCCATTGAATGCATTTCTTCACCCACGATACTGATGACTATAAGGTAAAAATCTACGATGTCCAAGAAATGCATTCTTGTTACAATGTTTCAACTGCATTCAATTTGTACTGTCTTCACATATATGACATGCACACCGACCTTTAATGCTATATCTTGATAAATTACCATATGCTGGAAAATCATTAATTGTGCCGAACAACATAGCCCTCAAATTGAAACATTCTTTCTTATACCCATCATAAACTTCCACACCTATCTCCCACATATTTTTTAAATCTTCAATTAAAGGAGTCAAGTATACGTTGATATCATTCCCCAGTTGTTTGGGTCCAGAAATTAACAGAGACAACATCATAAATTTACGATTCATAGATAACCATTGAGGTAGGTTATAAATTAACAAAATCACAGGCCACGTGCTGTGTGAGATGCTTTGAAGACCATGTGGATTCATTCCATCAGTAGAAAGTGCAAGTCATAGATTTCTGGCCCATTGTGGAGAATCTACAGGTTGTCGAATTTTCCATCTCTAATTCTTTCATTTGCATGCCTTGTCAACTGTTTTAAATCTTCTTTACTCCGATACATGCACCTAAATCTTGGTATTATAGGAAAATACCACACGACTTTTGCTGGAGTAGATTCTTTCTTATTATATCGAGAGACATTGCATTTCGGACAGGCCTTTAGTAATTCATATTCCTTTCGAAATAAAATGCAATAGTTATGACACACATGAATCCTTTCGTAACTCCTGCCGATAGAGCACAAAATTCATTTAGCGTCGTAGGTTCGACAAGGAAGTTCATTATCATCTGGCAACATATCTTTTAAGAGTGTTAATAATTATGTGAAGCTTTTATCAGACCATCCATTACTCTCTTTTAAGTTGTACAACTTTAATATCGCGACAGTCTTGTGAATTTAGTACAACCATTATATAATGGTTTCTCTGCATCACTCAACAAACTCTCAAATATTTTAGGACAATCCCGAAGATTTTCTTCAACTGCTTTTGCAATCTCCTCAACTCGGTCCGACTCATATGTATTTGTGTCAAAATCAGTTGAAGCATATGTCAAACCATTCTCAAAATTAATGTTTCCTTTTTTTTTTCTCACCATGTCTTATCCAATATGTATAGCTTTGATCAATTCCATGCCATACTAAATGTTCTTCCAATTCATCTTCTCTACTGCGTTTTCCAAAACCACATTTTAAACAAGGACAAACGACTCTATTTGGATCTTTTGCATTCTTCACTGCAAACTCAACAAACTCCTTCACTCCATTTTCATATTCTTTTGACAATCGATTGACAGACATCCATTTTCGGTCCATATTATATGCCTATATAAATGTAGTTACACAAATAATAAGCTATTGATAACATTATACCGATATATAGTACACATATCTAACATTGGAAAATGGAAACCAAGGTCCAAGTCTGATTTCAAAATAGAACAGATCAATAAATTTCAAAAAGGAATAGGTTTTATATGATTCATTATGTAACAATTTATTAGTTTTAGTGACAACAACAAAGTAATAAATACAATACTTGAGACAACGTATCCAATTTTTTATAAAGGAGGAGCAATAGATGACCGCACAGTACGTAGAGGAGAGGAGGATTCCCAGAGTAGATGAGATGAGGGTTCGTAAATTTGTTTTAAATTTATTTTTATTTATTTAAAGTAAATGATTTTTATTTAAAATGAATGATTTTACAGCGCTTGTGTAATAAACCCTCTAATAGGTCCTTTAATTATGTGAAAGCACAAGGCTTTTACAACACTTTCACAAAAAGCGCTTTAAAAACCATGTAACATAAGGTGGGAGCGTTACACTTTACAGCGCTTGGGTTTAAAACACTCAAAAAGTGCTATAAAAGCTATGCGAGGGCGCTTCAATTTACAGCACTTTTACAAAAAGCGTTGTAAAATGGTTGTAAACATTATGTGCAAGCGCTATGTGACTCTATATGACCCTACAACAACGCTTGTCATATGCATTTTTTAGACCCTACAACAACGCTATGTGACTCTATATCCTCTGTTATTTTTAAAAAATTCTACAACATCGCTTGTATTTAATAAGCGCTTTAAAAGACGCGCTATAGAACTTCGCAATTGTAGGCAAGTTTCTTTACCATTTCATCTAGAAACAAAAAAAAAAAAAAGAAAAAAGATAATGTTAGATTCATGATTACATATATCAAAGTGTTGCAAGTATAATTATAAATTTGGTTCATATGATTTGATTGTGTTATTTAAGATAGATTATATCATGGCTTGCTAATCTAAGATGATAATTTCTACCTTTTTTATTTCGTTTTTGTTTTGTGTTCATATTTGTGATAGGAGGTAATGAAGAACATAGATGTTGCACAACCTGACTGCAATTGAGGTTATATATGAAGCGGCCGGCAATGGTAGAGAGATTAAGCTTAGGCAATTAAGTGTTATATGGTCAAAATTGTAAACCTTCAACATAATTTTTTGTTTAAATAACACATTAATATAAGCTTTTATAGTTTTTTTGCAATATAAACAATGTGACGTGGATCATCAATTTGAAACTCCAAGTTCTTGACTGCTGCTAATATTAATTAAAGACTGAAAATGATATAGTACACGCATAACAGTAAAAATAACTTCAAATGAAAATGTGCATGCATACACGTAAAAACAACTTTTTTGGAACATGTACACGCATAAAAGTAAAACTAAAGTTTTCAATCAATATATGCAAGAAAAAATTATAGATGATTTATAACAATTAACAAAATAACTTATAAATGATGATTTTCTCCCCGTGTAACGCACGGATATTAGATCCTAGTTTAAAAGCAATTTATAAACTTTGAAACCAAGGAATAATAAGAAAATGGAATCTAAAATCAAAATAGTTATTCTAAATATATATATATTTTAAAAATGTACTAAAAATATGATTTTTCTCGATTTTTGTTTTCCTCCCTACTATACTACAAATTTAGTATATACATATTATTTATCTTTTTTAATTGATGTAAATCTTTAAGAAAGAAGTAGTAATAAATAATGGTACTCTAAAAGTAAAAATATGTTAAATAAAATTGATGTACTTAATTTTAAATTTGAATCAAATACTTCAAAAAAATTTAACTAATATTTTATTTTAAGTAAGGCCAGGAGGAATATTCAACGTTGTGGTAAAAAGTAAAAGTTATAAAAATAAAAATATAAGTAATTTTACTCTGAAAGATATATTTTGTAAAATTCATTTCTGTTATACATTATTTTCCTACTTTATATGGAAGGGTTGTTGAAAGATATGGAAGGGACGTCGTTGGATTGAAAATGAAGTGGGTTGATATATACCCTAAATGGACAAGAGGGGTTGCAAGTGTTTTACGTAAGAGTTAATTACAAATATCATACGGGTGTTTTAAGAAAACAAAGGCTATATGGCTAGAATTGACCATTTTTTCATTATAAAAATGTTCGTTGACCATTTTAAGCTTGGAACAGAACAAATATTAAAATGAGTTATATTATGATAATTTTTCGTGGCTTAAAGTATCTATTTATGCATGGTACATATTTAAAATAATTTAATATATTATTGAGATATATCAAAATTAATACTTTATTTATTTTTATTAAATATCATTAATTTTCATTAATTTTAATATTCTATCAAAATTAATATTTCATTGATCTTATTAATTTTATATGAGATTTTAATTTAGAGTATCTAAATTCGTAAAAGTATACTGGTAAACAGTAAAGTAAACAATGTATGAAAGAATTTTCCATAAATTAAATCATGATTGATTTTTTCATGATTATCTCATATTTAAATATAGAATTCACCTTCTTATTCTTTTTCTTTTCTTTTCTTTTCTTTTTTTAATAAGACCTTAGCTTTTTTTAATTAGCTTTACTTTTAGGCAAAAGTACTACTTTCCCCAAATTAATTAAACTTAGTAAATCAAGATTCTTCCTTAAATTAGTTAGGACTATTTTTGGTCTCCCATAAATGACTTATTCTATTAAATAAAAGTCTAGCACTCTTTGAATATTCTTTGTTGAATACTTTTAGTGAATATTTGTATTTTATAGTTATGTACACGACATTTGATAAATATCTTTAGTCAATAATTTATTCAGTTAAACATTAATTTTAAATATTTTTCATTAAAATTTAAATATATATATATATTGCATGATTTGATATATAGACTTATTCAAAAAGCGTAATTTTTAATTTAATAAAATGTATCAAATAAATTAAAATATTTTACCTTTTTATATTTGTATTACTTCTTAAAACCATTATATAAATATATGATTTTCTATTAACAATTATTTTAACCTCATCCAAAGTAAAGATTGACCGAAAGAGCAATGTCTCTATTTATTCAAAAAAAACTCTTGCTATGTGTATTGGTGTTGCTATCACTAGACAATGTTCTTGGAGAGCATGTGAGTATTGTTAACAAATTGGTAGAAAATATTGACTTAACCGTTCATTGCAAATCTAAAGATAATGATCTTGGAATTCATGTCCTTCATTATGGTCAAAGTATTAGCTGGAGTTTTGGACTGAACTATTTTGGCGAAACCCGATTCTATTGTTCTTTTCAATGGAATGGTGGTAAGCTACATTGGTTTGATATATACGTAGAACGAAGAGATATTGGTACATGTAAAACTTGCGATTGGTTTATAGTGGAAACTTCAGCATGTAGATATGAGAAACAAGGTCCTATTTGCTATGATTTTAATAAGTAAATAATTATAGTATTTATGTATTTTTATTATTATAATAAATGAATTTGGAGTATTAAGAACCCAATATATTCTCTATGTACAATTTTTTAATGGAATTGCTCATATTATATATTCTATATATATAAAAAATATATTAAATTAAAAAATTACAAAATATTTAAAGAGATATAAATCTCACCCAACAAAAAGAAAGGAAATGGAAAATGTAATTAAGGAATATTATTCTAAGTACTGTGTTAGAACGAGTATGGTAAACGTTCACACATTCTTGTTTTTAAAGTTATATATGTGTTAGACTTCAAAACAACTAGAGAGAACTTCTAATAATAAAAATTATCAATATTGTCCCCATCCTCACTCCAAAAACTATCTAGAAAATGTATTTAATGATCCCCATTCGTGTTACAAATCTGCCCAACAAGAATTTGATGAACAATGACAAATTATAAATGTGTCAAGAATTACATTTACCTGTTGCTCTTCCCTTTGAATATTTTTAGCTCTATTGGTATGTATATGATAATAGCAACAATTTCTTTAGCAATCCTATAGACCATATAAGTTGTTAGTTGATTAACTTTTTCAAAATCATCTACTAACTAACAAAGTTGAGTAGGTTGAAGTAAATGAAAAACTTCATGAATAACATTATTAGACACATTAGAACTACCACCAGATGGATCAGAAGCAATATCGTTTACTTATTGAACATTAGAACATCTTTAATATCAATAATCTCTTCATGAGTTAACCTTAGATTATCGTTGATCTTTATGAATAAAGCCCAAAAGTGGATTAGTATCATAATAATCATTGATCGGAAAAGTGACATTGGGGTCAACAACAATGGCTTCTTGATTCATACCAGCTTGTAATTAGCAAATTTATCTTTCTTATTTTCACAAACTTATTAGAAATTGTTTGTTCCTTCATCACCACTACAGCTTCCAATCTTAGACTTCAGAAAATAGATAAATTTTTTAGGAATTCGAACTTTTCGGGCTGACTTAAATTTTTGTGTAACTGGTTTCTTTAGAAAGATCATGCATGCCCTTTGATTTACAGTTACCTAGAGTACTGTATGTGATAATTGCATTGGAAAAAAGAACAAAAAGAAGACTTTTTTTTTTCTTTCAAATTTCAAATCAACAATGAAACATAATATTGCCTTTCCATCATTATTTGATCATGTAATTATTTAGATAAATCAATTATCACAAGAACACTATCATAGTGACCAAAATAATGTTTTCTTGTAGATTGATAGTGAATTCAACAAGTGTACTGAATTGTTGCAAGTACTAAAAAACCGTAAGACTGAGTGTCGAACACAAAGATAGTGTTCAACGTTATCTTTGTGCTTTATACTATTAAATTCCATATTAAGTATTTTATTTAACAAGAGTAATAGTGTTCAACAATATAATAAGAAAAATGTAAGGGATATGTTTAATTTGAATCCAACATTAGTTCCTAGTTACTGAATTATTTTATTGAATTATTACCGAATTTTCTTTAGTATTATTGCCCTAATTCCTTAGTAATAGAACCTTTACTTTACAAGGTTAGAATTAAGTTGGATATAAGACTATAATTAAGCTTGAATGTACAAGAATTTTTTTATAGAATCTTTTGCCTCAAGAGATATCTCAATTTATTTCCTGACCTATATATACTCCTAGACTACTATATCATGAATGTGTCATCTAAAGTATTTAAAAAGTCCACTACCATTTCAAAATACGAACGTAAAAACGTTAAAAGGTGATCAAACAATAATAAGGTGACAAGTAATAAAAGGTTATCAAGCAATGTTTTATTTATTTTAGACTATCTACACTTGCACAACACATTTAAAATGTTTATAATAAGTTTTTGGTGATGTTTTCGGGAATTAAATGATGTTAATCTTTTCAATTGCTTTTATAAATAAATAGTTTTTTTTCGTTTTTTTTTTAATAATAGTGTGGTGATTTGTGATGTAGTTCAAGTACTTTAAATTGTATGCACATGTCCAGATCATTACTTGAATTTAGACCTGAACCTAAAATAGAAAAATTCTTCTGAAGGAGAAGGAGACTCATAAGAAGTACTAATGGACTTACCTTGGCATACCATTGCAACAACAAATCTCACTTGTACAAATGGAAGATCGTTTAGATGATGGACCACTAGATGTTCATTTAGTTTAACTCTCTTTTCACATAATCTTACAAAAATTCCCCTCAAGTGTTTAGCAAAGATTATGAATTTATTACTCAAATCTTAAAATATGCATCATTCTACCATAAACTTGAAAAAAATAAAAATAACAATCACAATACAACAAACACATACACTTTTGGAGAACTTTTAAATTCTAATGAGACTTATGTAAGGGTATGATAGTTTTGTATTATAGCCTTCACTATTTGGAGTTAGGCACAATCTTAAATTAAACTGCTTTTTACACAAGTTCATGATGGAGACTCCCATACATTGGCATTAGAACATAGAAAAACTGGTGATATTAACCAGA
>NC_021163.2:25515267-25521662 GCF_000331145.2 Cicer arietinum | reverse complement strand
AATGAAAATCTGATTTATTAAATTAAGTATTTTCAAAGTAATATACAATTTATGTTCATTTTTTTTTATTAGAGCTCGAAAATATATTCTACTCCTATAATACAAAAAAGTATTTATCCATATAAATTGTTCATGAAAATAAAAACACTCGCTTCAAAATATTAAACTTAAATATTAGATGAAGCGTAAATCAGAGCATAGTTTCAATTTACGGCAAAAATAATCAAAATAAAGTAGTGATTCTTTATCATTTCCAATATTATTTTTTGTTTTTGTCGTAAAAAGTAATACTGAGTTTATTCATTATATACAGTATTCAAAAAGGATAATTAAATCAAAATAATTTTGAAATAAATATGTGACATAACACCTCTAATTAAGAATTAGTTATCAAAAGTTTAAGTGGAAATGAGACACAAAACATAAAATATAAGAAATAATAGTTGATTTAATTAGTCAAAAAAAGAATAAAGAAATAATGGTATTCAAGATAAAAAGTAAAACAAAAATAACAATAATGATCATATAAAAATCAATGCGTACAAATATATCTCAAATAAATGACTGCAAAATATATATTCTATTTTTTATAGCAAGAAAATATTCTATAATGATTTGAATGTTTAAAACAAAACAAAATGTATAAAAGCAATCATTCATCTTTTTTTAATAATATTTTTAGAGTGTAAATCATTCATTTTACTTAAATCTTTTTAATTGTGTATACAAACACTAACTCATATTTTTTAATCATACTTTTAGAGTGAAAATCACTTATTTTATTATAACCTTACAAATTTGAAGCCTTTTTTCGATCAGATTTATACGTATATACATTTTAAATATCACTTTCAAACTTTTAAAAAAAAAATATACTTATAGAATATTTTATAAATTACACCCGTGCAGGGTGCATGTTTCATTCTAGTAATATATTAAAATAAATCTCCAAATTATTATGTTGACACATCACTTTAAAATATGTCATGTAACATTAATTTTGTCATATCATTCAATAGTATGATGTGACACCTCTAGAATTCATTCACATTTTATCTTTAATTCTACTAATTCTTTGTCTATATCTCTATAACTAAAAAATAAAAAATATAACTCTTATTACAAACTTGATTTAATTGAAAATTACTTTTTTTAATTAATTGCATATAAATACATCATAATATTTTAATTACATTTTAATAATTAAAATATAGCAATCATAAATTACCATAAAATATATATAAACATAATCATCACATATTAAAAATTAATAATCAAACTTATGCACAAACAATTTAATGAAGTTTAAATTAAAAAAATAAAAATAAAACACAATCATTTAAATTATTAAATATTAAATATTTTCAAAGTAATATACAATTTGCTTTCATATTTCTCTTATTAGTGCTCGGGTACACATATTCCTTTAATACAAAAGAAAATATTTGTCTATATAAATTGTTCATGAAAACAAAAAGAAACTCATTTCAAAATATTAAACTTATAGATTGAGTGAAGGATAGATCAAAACATAGTTTCAATTAATGGTAAAAATAATCAAAATCAAGTAGTGAATTGAATTTGTTTATTATAGACACTCTCAAAATAAGATAATTATTAAGAACTTATTACTCGTGATTTGGGAATTTTTAAATAATTTTTTATATGTTATGAATTTAATACTTGTGATTTAATAACATTATAAATTTAATATTATGACATTACGAATTTACTACTCAAGATTTGAATTTTTTTTTGTATGTTATCAATTTAATACTCGTGATTTGTTGATATTAAGAACTTATTACTCGTGATTTGGGAATTTTTAAATAATTTTTTATATGTTATGAATTTAATACTTGTGATTTAATAACATTATAAATTTAATATTATGACATTACGAATTTACTACTCAAGATTTGAATTTTTTTTTGTATGTTATCAATTTAATACTCGTGATTTGTTGATATTAAGAACTTATTACTCGTGATTTGGGAATTTTTAAATAATTTTTTATATGTTATGAATTTAATACTTGTGATTTAATAACATTATAAATTTAATATTATGACATTACGAATTTACTACTCAAGATTTGAATTTTTTTTTGTATGTTATCAATTTAATACTCGTGATTTGTTGATATTAAGAACTTATTACTCGTGATTTGGGAATTTTTAAATAATTTTTTATATGTTATGAATTTAATACTTGTGATTTAATAACATTATAAATTTAATATTATGACATTACGAATTTACTACTCAAGATTTGAATTTTTTTTTGTATGTTATCAATTTAATACTCGTGATTTGTTGATATTAAGAACTTATTACTCGTGATTTGGGAATTTTTAAATAATTTTTTATATGTTATGAATTTAATACTTGTGATTTAATAACATTATAAATTTAATATTATGACATTACGAATTTACTACTCAAGATTTGAATTTTTTTTTGTATGTTATCAATTTAATACTCGTGATTTGTTGATATTAAGAACTTATTACTCGTGATTTGGGAATTTTTAAATAATTTTTTATATGTTATGAATTTAATACTTGTGATTTAATAACATTATAAATTTAATATTATGACATTACGAATTTACTACTCAAGATTTGAATTTTTTTTTGTATGTTATCAATTTAATACTCGTGATTTGTTGATATTAAGAACTTATTACTCGTGATTTGGGAATTTTTAAATAATTTTTTATATGTTATGAATTTAATACTTGTGATTTAATAACATTATAAATTTAATATTATGACATTACGAATTTACTACTCAAGATTTGAATTTTTTTTTGTATGTTATCAATTTAATACTCGTGATTTGTTGATATTAAGAACTTATTACTCGTGATTTGGGAATTTTTAAATAATTTTTTATATGTTATGAATTTAATACTTGTGATTTAATAACATTATAAATTTAATATTATGACATTACGAATTTACTACTCAAGATTTGAATTTTTTTTTGTATGTTATCAATTTAATACTCGTGATTTGTTGATATTAAGAACTTATTACTCGTGATTTGGGAATTTTTAAATAATTTTTTATATGTTATGAATTTAATACTTGTGATTTAATAACATTATAAATTTAATATTATGACATTACGAATTTACTACTCAAGATTTGAATTTTTTTTTGTATGTTATCAATTTAATACTCGTGATTTGTTGATATTAAGAACTTATTACTCGTGATTTGGGAATTTTTAAATAATTTTTTATATGTTATGAATTTAATACTTGTGATTTAATAACATTATAAATTTAATATTATGACATTACGAATTTACTACTCAAGATTTGAATTTTTTTTTGTATGTTATCAATTTAATACTCGTGATTTGTTGATATTAAGAACTTATTACTCGTGATTTGGGAATTTTTAAATAATTTTTTATATGTTATGAATTTAATACTTGTGATTTAATAACATTATAAATTTAATATTATGACATTACGAATTTACTACTCAAGATTTGAATTTTTTTTTGTATGTTATCAATTTAATACTCGTGATTTGTTGATATTAAGAACTTATTACTCGTGATTTGGGAATTTTTAAATAATTTTTTATATGTTATGAATTTAATACTTGTGATTTAATAACATTATAAATTTAATATTATGACATTACGAATTTACTACTCAAGATTTGAATTTTTTTTTGTATGTTATCAATTTAATACTCGTGATTTGTTGATATTAAGAACTTATTACTCGTGATTTGGGAATTTTTAAATAATTTTTTATATGTTATGAATTTAATACTTGTGATTTAATAACATTATAAATTTAATATTATGACATTACGAATTTACTACTCAAGATTTGAATTTTTTTTTGTATGTTATCAATTTAATACTCGTGATTTGTTGATATTAAGAACTTATTACTCGTGATTTGGGAATTTTTAAATAATTTTTTATATGTTATGAATTTAATACTTGTGATTTAATAACATTATAAATTTAATATTATGACATTACGAATTTACTACTCAAGATTTGAATTTTTTTTTGTATGTTATCAATTTAATACTCGTGATTTGTTGATATTAAGAACTTATTACTCGTGATTTGGGAATTTTTAAATAATTTTTTATATGTTATGAATTTAATACTTGTGATTTAATAACATTATAAATTTAATATTATGACATTACGAATTTACTACTCAAGATTTGAATTTTTTTTTGTATGTTATCAATTTAATACTCGTGATTTGTTGATATTAAGAACTTATTACTCGTGATTTGGGAATTTTTAAATAATTTTTTATATGTTATGAATTTAATACTTGTGATTTAATAACATTATAAATTTAATATTATGACATTACGAATTTACTACTCAAGATTTGAATTTTTTTTTGTATGTTATCAATTTAATACTCGTGATTTGTTGATATTAAGAACTTATTACTCGTGATTTGGGAATTTTTAAATAATTTTTTATATGTTATGAATTTAATACTTGTTATTTTTAAATTGCTATTATGTGCCATCAATTATGTTAATTGTTTGATTTTCTATTTTTGTTTTTTGTCTTTATTTTATTTTAGTAAGTACATAAATTTCTATTATGTATCATTAATTGTGTAACCTCCTTGAAATTTGTGATTGAACATATGCCTTAAATTCCTACGATTGAAAACAGTTTTAATGTGATTCAATGCAATAATTGCCTTTAAGTGTAATGATGTTATGTATTTAATATAATGACGTTACAAATTTACTACTCAAAGATTTGAGTTTTTTATATGTATGTTATGAATTTAATACTCGTGATTTGTTGACATTATGAATTTATTACTCGTGATTTACATTTTTTTAAATAGTTGTTTATATCTTATGAACTTAATACTTGTGATCCAAAAATGCTATGAACTTAATATTGTGACGTTACTAATTTACTAATAATGATTTGAATTTTGTTTGTTTTTATCCTATAAATTTAATACTCGTGATTTATTGATGTTATGAATTTACTATTCGTGATCTGAATTCATTTAAATAATTGTCTGTCTATTATGAATTTAATATTTATGATTTAATAACGTTATAAATTTATTAATGATGTTGCAAATTTTTACTCATGATTTGAATTTTTAATAATTTACTATTTGTGTTTTAATTTGACATTTTGTTATAATTGTTGGTGCATTTATGAAATTATCAATTAATTGTCATGAATGGATTATTATTATTTTTAATTTTAGAATCATTGATTAGTTTTATTTTGCTATAATGTGGAATTATTGTATATTGATTTAGATTGACTTGATTGAAAACATACAATAATTAATTTGCCTCCACTTTAATGACGTTATTAATTAGACCAAATGAATTATAATGATTATGAATATTCCTTAATTATTTATTTTTGTGTTATAATTAAAAAATTTTGTAATAAATACAATGCTTTAAACCTCTAATCTATATAAATTTTAGAATCCCGATAATAGAAGGGAATGGTAACAGAGTATTAGCAGGATTCTGGCTAAGGAAAGACATGGTTATTAAGTGGTCCGTTAACCCACCTCTCTTTCCTGAGAACCCCTCTAGTACATGAATTATCATGTGACCTGAAACTATATTGTCCCCATAATAGAAAGGAAAAGTAATACCATAAGAAGTTGTATTAGCGAGATTCTGGCTAAGGAAAGACTTGGTTATTAAGTGGTCCATTGACCCACCTCTCTTTCCTGGAGACCCCTCTAGTGCATGACTTACTGTGTAACTTGAACCTACTATGTAGTCGTGAATAAAATACTTCCTTATGAATCTTTTTATGTCTAGCTTGTTTCGAGGACGAAACTATTTTTAAGGTGGTGAATATTGTAACATTCTCTAAATTTTCTATTTAAAAATAATTAGAAATTATCAATATTATTCAATATTAAAATACGTGTGATAATTATTTGTCTTGTTCGACTTACATTAGTTGATAAATTTGTTAGTAATAATTATCTAGTAGAAACTAACAATGTACTTGAAATATGTTTTATTTTGCCCCAATTAAATTTAGTAAGTAATTACCAACAAAGTCTATATGTATATTTTATTTGTAGATTATAGTGAGTGACTCTATGGCATTGTCGTCCATAATTGAATGCTAAATGTGATGTGTTGTTAACTCATGTTATAATTCCTATCATGCTATTCAAGGTGATTTATGATATGTTGCACTTAAATAAATTATGAATGCCCTCGTCATGTTTATTATATCTTTAGAGACTAAGTTTCAATCTTGATTGTGGTAATTAAGATAATGATTTGCTTATTCGTGACTACAAATTTCGAGGAGGAAATTTCTTTAAGCTGGGTAGAATTGTAACATCCCAAATTTCATAATCAAGTATTTTATTAA
>NC_021163.2:25499155-25514015 GCF_000331145.2 Cicer arietinum | reverse complement strand
AAAACCGTATTTCCCAACGATTCATCCGGGGCTCGCTACGTATGGCAGTAGCCCTTTGAGGGGTAAATTAATTAATGTGAAAATATGGGAATTTTGAGATTAAAATATAGAATAGAAATATTTGTAGGGTGTTGATTGATTTAATTTGTTTGAATGTGTGACATTTGATATTATTGTGATTTTTGATTTAATTTCGTTAAATGTGTGGCATTTGATATTATTGTGATATTTGATTTAATTTCGTTAAATGTGTGGCATTTGATATTATTGTGATATTTGATTTAATTTCGTTAAATGTGTGGCATTTGATATTATTGTGATATTTGATTTAATTTCGTTAAATGTGTGGCATTTGATATTATTGTGATATTTGATTTAATTTCGTTAAATGTGTGGCATTTGATATTATTGTGATATTTGATTTAATTTCTTTAAATGTGTGGTGTGTGATATTATTGTGATATTGGTTGTTGAATTAATTTTATGCATATGTTTGATTAGATGAGTTTAAATGATGTTATAATAAAAATAGATGTGTTGTGATAATTATATGTAATGATGATAATGTATGATTAATAATGGTGATGTGATAAATTTGTGATGAATATATGTGTTGTTGTATGATTGATGATAGTGATTCTATAAATTGTGATGAGTTTATGTGATGATGATGATGATGTGTGATTAATTATAGTGATGTTATAAATTGTGATGAGAATATTGTGATTTCAATTTCTGTCTGAGATGACGGTATTAATGGAGTATCATATACCAACGAGGGGAGAAAATAAATATTGTGAATTTGTGAAGTGGAGATTATTTTGTCATCATATAGGTAGGGCCTGACAAGCCTAGTGATTCCGGGGAAGTACAACTGAATGAGCCTGATCGTGGCGGTCTACTGTCGAACCTTAAGGCAAGATTGTTAGACCTTGGAGGTATTCGGGTGGGGAATTCCTAGCTGACTTGGAGGTAGCACTCCAAATGTCGGGAGCTACCACGCAACACACGTTTACCTCGACAGTCACGTATATGTGTCTCGGGTTGAGTTGAGAGGATCTATGAGGACATGGCCAATTTGAATTGTCTGTCCACTGGGATGGTGGCATAGTATCAAGCTTCCTAACCAAGTACTTCAGAGTTAGAATGGTACCACATTGTGAAGTAGAGTCTAAGTTCATGCATAGCATTGCATTTTATTGTGATTGTGTTTGTTGTGATTAATATGTATCGTGTGTGGTGATAATTTCTCTTAGATGATTTGATGTTATAGTGAGATTTATTGATTTCCCTTGAGTGATCTTGACTTTTTAATGTGATATTTTCTTGATGGGATGTTTGTGCAATGATATGGTTCTATTATGATTGTTTGTGTGTTCTTCTTACTTGTATTATACTGCCATCATGTTTTCAAAACTCACCTACTTCGTTGTTTGTGTTTGACTGGCTTGGCCCTGCGTTTGCAAAATCGCAGTTATTATTGTTAAGGTTTAAGTTAATTTTAATTGTTGACAAGATTATGTTAGTTACTTGTTGCTTATTGCTTGCCTACTTAACTATGATTTTTGCACTCTTTTTTATATAAATAGTTGGAAATAATAATTTTGATTGACCAGCTGTATATTTCACCCTTAATCAATTTAAAATATTTTGTTTTGATATCTATCTGTTTAAAGTGTTTAATCTAATAACTAATTGATTGAAACATTGATTTCCGTATGAATTATATGTTTAAAAACAAAATTTTCATCATCAAAATGGGGGAGATTGTTGGAACCAAGTTATTTTTATACTTCGAGTTTTGATGTGAACAAAAGTATTTTATGATTTTTGACTTCATAGAGTATGAAAGAAGATTTGTGTTTTTGAAGACCATATAAATAAGATTTGATTTAGATTTATAATTGAATAAAATCATTGACCAAGTTGAAAAGAAGATATGAATTATTTATAAGAAGATTTGGTCAAGATTTATCTATAAGAAGATATGAATTATTTACAAGAAGATTTGATCAAGATTTATCTACAAGAAGATATGAAGTATTTACAAGAAGATATGATCAAGAATTATTTACCAGAAGAAATACTCACAAGATACATTATTTTTTTCAAAAATATGATTCATATTTTGACAAAGGACAAAATACTGAATTAGAATTAGTCATATTGCTACTTGTGAAATTTCAAGAACTGGTCCAACAATATGTTTCCACCCATGTCAAAGCAAGCAATTGGAAGGAAGTTTCATTTGAAGAATTTGTCAATGCAATCTAAACAAAATATAAACATTTCAATCTAAATAATTTACAAACTAAGTCTTAACAAAATACGAGCAATATCAATCTAAAAAATTTCAAAGTCAATCTAAACAAAATTCGAACATAATCAATCTAGAAGTACTTCTCAGAATGGATTCAAAAGTAAAGAATTGGCTAAAGAACATATTATCAAAAAACATATTGTTTTGAATTATTTTTAGATTAGATCATTGTTGACCAAGCAAGGAATGAAGATATAATTCAAAATTTAAGAAGGGATAAATTGAAGTCCTAATTTTATCTATGAATAGATACTCATGCCCAAAGAAGAAGATCATTTAAAATTCAGAAAAGAGTAAAATAACTCAAACTCAAAATTTCAAATTCATCTTTGAGTTCAAAAAAATGAAACACTTGTACGAATGATAAAACTTTTCAAACGGTTTTTGTTAGATTGTTATACTTATTATTTTAATCGACTTGTTAGAAACAACTACTCAAGTTCCAAATATTTGTATTCAAACTCGATAGTGATGTTAGTATGACTTCAACAATTTGGGGTTGTTAGATTATGTTGAGAAGATTTGACTGGTAGAGTCAAGGTGTGTGTGTTCCTCAAAAGTCTGGGCTTGTCAGGTTATTTGAGAAGACAGGCTTGGAGAGTCAAGTGCTTTGTATTCAAGTTGTTGAATTAGTGGATTAAATTCTTTTGAGTGAAGGGACTGGATGTAGCAAAGTTAAGGGTGAACCAGGATAAATTACTTGTGTTACTTTATTCCTGCACCCTTTTGTTTTTTATTGATTCTACTCCAAGTAAGTCATCAATTCTAAATAAGATTAATCAAATAATGAAAAAGTTATCAACTTAGTTAAACGCAATTCAACCTCTTTCTTGTGTTTGAACCTTCATTGACTTCCTTTCCCTCTGATAATCACATCAAGCATCTAACTCTAAACTTTTATGTATCCTCTTGAGAATTCAACCCTCTTACAAAGTCAATGCCTCTAGAAAAGTCAAGACTTTTATAAAAGTTAATGATCTGCAAGACATTCTTTGACTAATGAATCCTTTGTCTATGTGCATCCTCTGATATCATTCATAATATGTTTTATCTGATAATTTATATCCTTTGAAAACATGCTTCTCTTATGGACTATAAGACGATACTCTGACTATTTTATCCTTTAATATCGTACTCACTAATTCCTCTAATTGTCATACATGTATTTAAGAAGTTATATCAAGGAGTCAATCTTGAGCTCAACATATAGATTTATCTTCAATGGTTCAATTCCTGAAACCCAGGATGATACAAGTTTTCTTTCTTCAAAATAAAGTACACAAGTCTGACCATAACGTACAAAGGCCATATGTAAGACCCATAATTTTAAAGTATACTTTATGTATTTTTGTGTATTTTGGATATTGGCTCGGAGGTTTTTTTTAGCCAAAGTTATTATTAATTTGGAGTTTAAATGATCAAAAGATATTTTGATGCCGATTAGGATTACTCGTCGATGAATAAATTAAATTAACTGCGGTGAATCTTTTACGAAGAATTTAATGTGTTTCGGGTGAAATGGTAATTTTAATAAATATGTAGATATTTGTTAAGTTATAATTAATATATATATATATTTATATATATATGGTTGTTTGGAGGGAAAAAGAAAGGAAATAGAAAGAAAGAAATTAGAAGGAAGGAAAAGGAAAAGAAAAGGATATAAAAAGGAAAGAAGGAAAAAGGAAGAAAGGAAAAAGAAAGGAAAGAAAGAGAAAGGAAAGAAAAAAAACAAAATTCCATCTTATTCCTCTGTCACCTCACGTGCGACCATTCTCCCTCCTTCTCCTCCATTTCCATTTTTCTTTGCTTCCTTTCTTCAAGTTTAGAAACCCAAGGTTTGTTGAGTGTGAAAGAGAAGATTACTCAACTTCATTCTTCTTGTTTGATTCGAAAACGAAGGAAAACGGTGTTAGGGATTTCAAAACCGTCAAACACAAACCTCTCTGTTTCATCTAGATCTAAGCTTCATTTTGCAAAGAGATAGAAGGGAAAGTTGCTCACCACCACACTACGGTGCTAGTGAACTAACTTTGGAAACGATGTCGCGAGCGGAGATTTTACCGAATTTACTCGCGGTACCGGGAACGCACGTTAAAGCTATCGTTAAGGTAAGGGCTCCTTCCAAACTTCTAGTTTGCATTTAGGGACTTATCTGTGGTTGTGTGGAAAAGAATTTTGTTAGGGTTTGAGTGTTGATTTGGGGGAAAATGAATCTAAGGCTTTATGGGAAAAATCTTAGAGTTAGGTTTGGGTTATATTGATCAATGTTCGTGGAAAATGAATTTAAACTCATTTGTGTATGATTTTGAGTAAATGAAACTTGTTGTATTTGAGTGGGGGATTGTGTGGGGGATTGTGTTGATTTGTGTTCGTCGTATTCGACGTGTTCTTAATTAATATTGATGAAATTTGTTGTGTGTGGTTGGATTCTGTGGAGAAATGAATTGATGTATTTTGGTGTGAGTTGTTGATTGGATCTGATAATAGGTTTGAGTTTGTTTTGTGTGGAATTTGAAAACCATTAGAGTTAAACGAGTATTAAAAATGGGGAATCTTTTAATATCTCGGTTTACTTAATGTTGTTTTGGAAAATCGTTTAAGTTAAAAGAGTATTAAGAATGGGGAATCTCTTAATATTTATGTTTGCTTAATGTTTGTGTGAAAATCGTTTAAGTTAAATGAGTATTAAAAATGGGGAATCTTTTAATATCTCGGTTTACTTAATGTTGTTTTGGAAAATCGTTTAAGTTAAAAGAGTATTAAGAATGGGGAATCTCTTAATATTTATGTTTGCTTAATGTTTGTGTGAAAATCGTTTAAGTTAAATGAGTATTAAAAATGGGGAATCTTTTAATATCTGCATTTGCTTAACGATTGTTGTGGATGGAGTCAGTGTATGCTCATGCATTTCATTTTGGTAAATCGTGCTGACCCGTGATAGGTGACACCTCGGTAAACAGTACTGACCCGTGATAGGTGGTACGTTTACGATTTACGTTTTGGTAAGTTGTGCTGACCCGTGATAGGTGGCACCTCGGTAAATAGTAATTTGGCCTGTGATAGGCAGTACGTTTACGACTTACGTTTTTTCTTTTAGTAAATTGTGCTGACCCGTGATAGGTGGCACCTTGGTAAACAGTACTGACCCGTGATAGGTGGTACGTTTATGATTTACGCTTTTTAGTAAATCGTGCTGACCCGTCATAGGTGGCACCTCGGTAATTGGTACTTTGGCCTGCGATAGGCGGTACAATTATGATTTACGGTCCTTCGAGGAGGGTTTTGGTTTGGAATTCTGAGTCCATGTATTTTGGCATATACGCATCGCATTAGGGTGCTTGGCACACGAGTCGTGTTTGTTTCAAGTTTATGATTTAGTGTTTTGAATTTGAGTGTCGTGGTAATTGTGTTGAAATTGCTAAGTGTTATGAATTGATTATTGTGTGTAAGTGTGATGGATTGTAAAACTATTTCGAAACCCAATCTGTCGTGGTGATCGGGTGGGAATTGATAAGTGTTAAGACGGGGGATTGTGTATGAATGGGATTGGATTAGTTTATGTATTTTTGGAAGGATAAACAGGGAAATCGACTTCCCAATCGATTGGATGAGTTGCAGAGACTTCCCTAATTTGACAAAATCGATTTGCCAATCGATTTTGTAATCTGTTTTTTAAAACCATTCAAGAAATCGATTTGGAAATCGATTTGGTCACACACGAACTCAGCAAAACTGACAAAATCGATTTGGAAATCGATTTGGCCATGCAGGAGCTCAGCAGAACTGACAAAATCGATTTGGCAATCGATTGGCTCAGTAGGAATTCTTATTTTGAGTTAGATAACAGATTGCTCATTGATTTATCGATGTCTTGGTTAGTTATGTATTACTTGATGGATTGAGAACCTTATTTTGATTTCATTTTTAATTGGCAAGCATTATATGAACTTTTAGCATATGGAAAATCCTTTTAAGGTGCATGCTTAGTTGAAAGGTTATTTTGTGCATTTAAAACTTAAATGTTATGTGTTATCTGTTAATTTCGGTTGGTGACCCTTTACAACTATTGTGGAAATTTGGGCTTCGCCCTCAGATGAGAGCCAGGACGATCCTACTGGTTCGTACCCTACGGATGGGAACGTAGATGGGAATGCTTGACTGGAGCTATGTAGGAGGATCTCACGGGGCGCGTGGAGATCACTCAGGGTGTATAGTTTTTTTGGTAGGATGATCAGATTAGGTTGATGCATAGGGACTAGACGTCCTTCTTTTTGGGTTGCAGTATTTTATTTTGGAAAACTGTACCTATACTAATATTGTCTGATTGACATGTTATTTATGATGGGGGTCTATGTACCACCTTTTGAAGTGTAAATACTTTGGATTCGTATTTTGAGAAACTTTTCCGCTGCTTGTAAATTATAATGACTCAATTATTTATCCCAAGGTATTTCCTTATTTGTTTTCCTCTGTTTTATTTTAATCTCTTTTGAAAAAAAAAATACACCCTCGCTTTGAAAATTGGGGTGTTACACCGTACCCTAAAGGACCTCAAATAGAAACATCTCAACGAACACTTCCTCCTTGTATTTAAGATGAAATAGTTTTATCAATGAAGTTGAATGAAAAACACACACCAGAAAGGGCAATTCTCAAAATGCCAAGAACATATCAAAAAGCATGAATGAAAAATCCTCTTAGTAGAAAGTTACTAGAACTAATATACATTTGTCAAAGTGTTTTCATACACTTGAATTAATATAGGATTGAATATGTAACATCCTCTCCATAATGAGCCACCTTGGAAATCATTTGGCTACAAGGTCTGTAACCTTCCCTCTGTAGGTTCAAGGACAAGGTTCTCGCCTCTAGTGTATTGCGTGTTTGATTCATCATCTAATGATAAATCATGCACTAGAACAAATGACTCCATCTGTAAAGTGATTAGAAATATCATAACCAAGATAACTTATCATCTAGTTAGTAGATCATCTGAAAGAAAAGTCCAACCAACTCTAGTAAGACATGTGAATGAGCATGTTTTAAATAACCCTCGTATATCCTCTTTAGTTATCTTGTACTTCATTATTTTATATGCACTTGTTGTCCTATCTTTGTTTTCGTTTTGCGTGCATGTTTTTTTTCTATTGTAACTTTAGTCCGTGTTGTCTTCTCAATCTTGGTTCACAATGTTTTATCCTCATTCTTATCACCTTTCCTTGTTCATTCCCGTTAAAACCTATGCTTTCTTTCCTCTCTTCCTATTTAAACCTTTCTCCCCTCCAATTTTTTTTAAAACCATCTATCTCCCTCTCTCTAAAAAAACCTCTTTATCCCAAAAATTGTTTTTCTTTAAACTCTCATAACCTAAAACCCTCTAGGAAAAACCATATATATCATTTTCTTTATTAAGTCTTCATCTTCATAAATGATCTTCTTCTTAAATGGTACTCTAAGAAAGACTTTAGAATCTTCTTAAAACATGTATTGCTCAACCTGAATGGTGAAATATTAAGGAATCCTGAATTCGTTACCTCTGTGAACTATAGCCAACAAGATGGAATATCCATAAAGGTTCACAAAATGCATTAAATGGTTCACTCTTGGAACCCTTGGGTATCAATGTATTTTTCTTTCACCAAGTACCTAAAATTAAAAGGAGAAAGAAAGAAAAAGGGCATTGAAGTGTGTGTGCCCTGTTTTGTTCGGATTCTTTAGTTTGGATGGAAATCTAAAAGTAATAATGGATAAAAGTTGGAGCACCTACAATTTTATCAAAGATTTATCTTTGGAAAATTATATCTCATGGTTTTATATTTAGATAATGTCATATCTAACAAATCAAAGTGATTAGAGAAAAAGGAAGATTGCATTATCTCACTTTTCTTTAGTTGTGTCTGACAAGTCAAAAGGTAGGCTCCTAAATATAAAAGGTTTCGTCATAACTAAATAAGATGGAAGTTCAAAGAGGGAAGACTTCTTTTGAAAATGTTAAATAATGGAACTTAATTTATTTATGTATTAGGAATTGTGATTCAAACCGGATATGTAATATATATTAAAAGATTTGGTTTAAACAACCTAGAAAGGCCATAAGATTTGTCTTTTCTCTTTTGTAACAAGTATTACAGCTGTAATGTATTTTGTATATGTTTTACGTGTAATGTAAGTTATGAATTTAATCTTTTTTTTTTTGTTTTGTTCTTTCCTCTATTTTTTAAAACTTCTCTTCTTATCCTCTCTGTGTTTGTGTTTCTCTTTTATTGTCTCTTATGTTATGTTTGTATGCAAAATTTCTTACTTTGTTATGTTGTTTATGTCTTGTTAAATGTTTTCCTATTTTGTCCTCTATCTCTTTCGTTCTTGTTTATTAGTTGTATACTTTTCGTTATTCCGCTTTCCTTCTATATCTTTTCTTTTGTCTTAAACTTTTCATTTTATTTCTTCCTATTTCAAACCAAAAATTTTCATCTCCCTCTATTTTTTTTTCTCGTACCTTTAAAACTAAACCTCATGTCCCTTAGTATCTATCACACACTATCTCACTCTTTGCTTTCTGATGCCTTCATCATTACGTCTATCTTCCCAAAAATGTTTCTATTTTGATTTTCAAGAGTTTTTGGCTATTTATACCCCCAAACATTTTTTGTTCCTCCTCATATTTTTCCTCTTAATCTTCTAGCTATCCATGTGTTTCTAGTAGTGCACTCTTCATACCTTCTTCTCTGATTTTCAATCTCTCTTCCATGGATATTGGTTCGTCTTCGGGTAGGAAAAAGTAGTCACATTCCTCTCTCGAGAAGAAAGAAATCCCACTATCTGAAGTAGCATCAATGGTGAGTGACATTCTACTTGAACAACTAGAAGTCTGGATTGCTCTGCAAGAAGTCGAGCACAAGATGGATCTTCTCGACTTCTGATAACTTTATTGCCATCTGAATCCCATAACTTATAACCAAATTCTCCCCCACCATAACCTTTGAAGACATACTATTTGAGTGTTCTATCAAGCATGAACCTCTCATTCTTGTAATTGAACAAAACATTTGTAGCCAAACACTCTTAAATGAAGATAAGAGATATATTTCCCTATCCACACTCTATTTGGAAAATCATCATCGAGTGGAATAAAATTTACATTGCTTCACACCAAAAAGCATTCAATAATTTTGCATGAGAGAGCATAAACCTAATTTTTTTCATTAATGGTATAATTCATATTCTCTACAACTTCATTATGTTGAGGGGTCTTTGGAATTGTCTTATTAAGCATAATTCCATGTTCATTGCAATATTGTTCAAATTGACCTATGTGTTCACCAACATTATCGGATCAGACACATTTCAATTCCCTTCCCGTTTCTATTTCAACACTTGCATGAAAGTGCTTGATAATTCCAAGTACCATATCTTTAGATTTGAAAGAAAAACTCCACACCTTTCTAGAGTGGTGGTCATAGCATTTGGGCACATGTTTCTAGCGTTTTAGTTTGGTATTTTAAAAGCTCTTTATAGCTTAGATTAATATTTTTTAGCTTGTTTCTAAACTTTGGGTCGAATTTGAGTTATAATTTTATTATTTGCATTTTGGCTCTTGTTCACTTTGTAGGCCATAACTTAAGCTCGTGATATTGGATTGGCATATACAAGCAGGCGTTGGAAAGCTAAAAATCAGAGCTACAACTTTTCTGTTTGAAGAAAAGACCAATTTCGAACTTTAATTGGCCTAATTTACAGATTTCGTAATCTAGAGTTTTGTAATAATTTAAAATAGCGGGTCACTTGTTTTTAAACCTTAAACCCTAAAGCCCAATATCAAGTACTATATATTGGCAGTTTTGTTTCTTTTCTACGAACGGGAAAAATTAGGATTCAGATTGCTACATGAAATAAACAGTTTTTTATTTTAATTTCATAGAATGTTAATTTTATAAGATTAATCCACGAGTTCAGAGTTTCATCAACACCTTGAGATTCAAGTTACACTGTCAATTTCGATTCATGGTTATATTCTTGTTTATTTGATTATATTGATAATTGGATTGCTTAAATTGAATTTCAATAAGATTGATTAAATTTATTTGACATAATTTGGTTTCGGTTTCTAATTTAATTGAATTATAATTTTGCGACTCTTGATCGTTAATTGAAATATTTTGATGATTGTGATGCTTAATCCAATCAAAGAAACCAAATTCACATAGGATTGATTACGCTTGTTTGATCAATTCTATAGTCAAATAAGAATAGAATCACGAATTAGAAATTAAACTCATTGATGTAATTTGTGATAGGGATGAAACTCGAATAAGTGGATTAATCATTTTGCTCGTCTGTTACATCAAAAATCTAAAAAACGGATCAACATTTTATTAATTGTATTTGACCCGTGTGGAACAATGGATCAAGTGGTCATTAATAAAAGTAACAAAATAGGTTACACCACCAAGTTATTTACTATCCTTCATACAAAAGTCATTATGAACTAAATTAATAATATTTTTCCGTATACGAGGACCAAATTTTGTAAAACAACTCTATTTTATTTTCTAGCAAAAAAAAAAGTGAAAGTATTTTGAAGCGTACCTTTCATAGGAAGAAAGCTTTTCTTTGCAAGGATGTTGAGTCCTTTATCACTCAAATTACCAAGATCGTTCTTTAAAATAGACTATTGCTACATCTAGTTCTCTCCTTACCGAGATATTTTTCCTCAATACAATCCAGGACTTAATCCACTATTTTAAATAATAACATACAAGAACTCTTTAACCTGGCTTTTCGGGCTTTGAGTATTTTTCTCTAGCCTCTCTAGGTTGTGATCATCAGAACTTTGCTTCAACTTTCTAGCAACCTTCTGTTGAGGTTCACCAGTGTTGTAGTTCCTTTTCAGGTACCTCTTAGTGGTGATAGAGTTTTTGCCACTATGAGATTGATTTACATCAATTCTAGTTTGTGTTCTAAATTGACACAAAGTTTGTTTCTAGGATTCTAACCCATATTGAGAGGATTTTACATATCATGTCCAAAATCAGTACAACTGTGTGAAAACATTTTGATTGATTTACATCAATTCTAATAACTCTCTATTGAGAGGATTTTTCATTCGTATTTTTCTTTTGATGTGTTCTAGGATTTTTCAAGATTTATTCGTAACACATTGTCTTTTTCATTCTCTCGCACTACACGATTGATAAATCATTTTATACTTCAATACTAATAAGTATTCATTTAGAATGTTATCTTTGGAGATCTTTAATTAGCTTTTAAGTCATATTAGTCTTTATGATATATCCGTATATTCAATTAAGAAGACAGATTTCATAGGATATAATGCACTTCTTCAGTTAGAGAGTAAGTCCATTGAAATGAGTTAGAGGATGTTGGAACATAGCTATTCAGTTCGTTGACTTTCATAAGAGTTAGATACTATAGTGCTTGTCACAATTATTAGAGGCAGACGGTCATTTTTCTGGACACACTTATCAAATACAGACTTATCAGATGCTTGTCACACTTATCAGAGGCAAACTTCTCAGATGCTTGTCACACTTATCAGAGGCAGACTTATCAGATGCTTGTCACACTTATTAGAGGTAGAACATTCTAAGCATTGCTTATATTTAACGGATTCACTAAAGGCACGTTTGAGAGTGCTTTTATCAGAGTCAAACACAACTTTAATAGCTTCTTCAGAGCCACTGGGAACTTTGTTTAGTAGATTCTTTTTTCCTTGTTCACTAGAGGATTGCCAAAATGGCTCATCTTAGGTTATGAGATGACCATGAGTTGGACTAGATGATGAGATTTTTAAACTCATTTGTTGTACAAACTTCCCTAGTGGTGAGATCAGATCATCCATAAGAGAGTTGTGGTCCTTGACTTGCAACTCAGGCTTCTTTGAGGATAATCTTGTTTCATAATTATTTCAAATATATCATCTAAGGATCACATTAGATGAAGCTATTTGTTCCATCAAAAGAATGAACTTTCAACTTACTCCGACATTGAGCTTATGCTTGCTTCTTCCTAGAGGATAATGATACGATGATTAATTTTGTTTAATCTACCCTTTTAATCATTCTTGGTTTTGACTTGATTATAACCAAGGATGCTTGAGTGTATCCTTGAACCTTTTTTTCTAACAAGGGTCTATGACTAGTTGCCATTCAACCTTTCAAAAATATGGTGTTGAGTGGAAGGTTACCTTACTGACCATTTCTTATAAAGGGTTACCTGCACATTTGAACATACATCTTAGATCATTGAAGCTTTTAGATAGTGTTTCTTTACTAGTTAGTTTCATTGTTGAAATGCATTATAACATTTTCATTATTTTGCACTAACAATTCTATTGTATCCACTGATACTTCTTTATATTAGAGGATAAATTTTAGTATTAGCATAATGTTTATTCTCACTTATTAACTCAATTTGCCCTACATAAGCATAAGAGTTTTGTCCAGTTTATCATTGAATAGTTTCAAGAGAAACAACCAAAATTCATAATAGAATTGAAGGAATATTCAGATCATATATAAGCAGGCCTTAGAGAAAGAGATACAAAAAAGTTTCAATCTATTGTTCAAAAAACTAACCACGCATGAAGTATTTCCTTAGACAAGTTTAATCTAAGATAATATCTCTCATATAGATATGACTTTGAGATGTTTACTTTGTTTCAATTCATGACTCGCCCCTTATCTCTACTTCTTCGAAGGATCTATTTGACTTTGGTCCTATTTGTCCTTTTGACGGAGTCACCTTCTCTAGAAATCATCTCGTCATCCAATCTAGCATCAATGTTTGTCATCAGTTTGTTGACGGTTGTAACATTTCTTTTTCGACACTACATTTTTGGATTTCAACTTCATGTCAATCTTCGAATTCTTTAGTGCAGCTAAGAAGCATTGTTTGGGTGCTTCAAGGTCGGCTTCTATAGTTCCATATTCTTCATTAGTAAAATCATATCTTAGTTTTAGGTGGAACGTGGATGAAACTGCTCCCAATGCGGCTAAAGTAGGCCTTCTTGCGATGCAATTGTAGACGAACTTGCAATCTACATTAAAAAAACCGAGTTTTTATGCTTTTTATAGCTCCGCCATTCCTAAAAGTAACCATTGGCACTACAAGAAAAACTGTCATTACCTATGAAATTTTTTGACTTTACTTATGGTATATCCGTGGGTAATTAATAATTACTCACGGATTACCTACGGACACGAGTCTGTAGATAACCCACAAAAATGTCATGGATGACGTCAAACTAAAGAAAATAAATATCACCTACTAGAGTTTCGTCGGTAATATTTCCCATGACATTTTCGTGGGTAATGTCAAACTAAAAAGAAAAACTAAAAGATCTAAGACACACTTTCTTGTAAAACTATCAAAATAAAATTGTTTAAAATATTTATCAACCAATTGAACATGAGCATAAAAAAATCAATGAATTCACTCAACAAAAAGGAAAACTATGGAGATAAAAAATAAAAAGATGTCTGCTTCAATGAAACAACACACATGCACAAGTTAGCAAGCAAATTCTCAAACACAAGCACAACTTCGAAAATAAAAAACAAATTAAATAGAAAAAAAACAAAAAACAAAAAAAATCAGCCAAGCTTCTCAAAACACACAAATACAAATCCCTGAAAGTGTAAGGTGATATATACCTTGTATGTGTTTCTGTAGATTATATCTGCCTTGTATGTGTTTCTGCCTTGTATGTGTTTCTGCCTTGTATGGATAAGAACGTGTATGTGTTTCTGAAGCTTATATATGCCTTGTATGTGTTTTTGTCAATTTGTTCTTATTCTTTGCGTATCAATCCGGTCATCATTTCACCTATCATTTGGTTATTGTTTAAGTTCTTCCCACCTCCTCAAGGAAAAAAAATAATAAAGAAGATAGCATAAACTGAACCCAAAAAGTATTTAATTTACCTTGTGAACTAGTCTTTGGCATGGGCAACTCATCATTTGGTGAATATGATTTTTCCTAAAGATTCTTCTTCAACGACACAACATTCATCTAATTATGCTATTGGTTGTAATGCAAATACAACCTGAAATAACCTGAATAGCCATTATATGTAACTTATAAAAGTTTACATCTGCTCCTGTGAGCCAATGAAATGTGCAAGACTATGTTCCTTTCTACATGTATTTACCTCTTGAACTAGATAAGACTTTTTTATTTGCTACTACTGTTTATTAAATCAATGAGCCAGCCAATTTAAATAACATATGTTTACGTTTATAGAAGCGTATATACCAAGTAAGTAAATAAGTTGTTGCTTACTAGTAATCAATTATCAAAAGTCATACTCATGAAATCTAATCCCTCTGTCATTTACAATGTAAACTAGTTACTGGGCATAAGTTAAAACAATTCATAAAGTTTAAAACAATTTATAGGACTCACCAGAAGCCACAATAGCCCAGATTTAACACACTCATCACCATTTTCTCATATTTTACTTTTAACTTGAACACATATTTAGTGAAGAGAACCTTACTACCTAAGTGGGGGGAGGGG
>NC_021163.2:25479063-25499080 GCF_000331145.2 Cicer arietinum | reverse complement strand
ATGCGTATCTTCCAGAAATCATAGTGTTCACCAACAAAACATGGTGGTTTATTGCTACTACCACCATCTCTAAAAAATGGTTGTGCGGAAGCCATTAATAAGGATCGAGGAGCAAATTACCAGAACCTGCTCTGATACCAATTGTAAGTTCAGAAGTACGCTTAAGAGGGGGGTGAATTAGGTGTTAGTAAATTTTCTTGTTTTCAGTGATATGGTAGTTGAATTTTCTGAGTTATTGTAATGTCTACCAATAGTAAGGTGCAGTAAATAAATGAACACAATAGATTTATCCTGGTTCCCCTTATAACCAAGGGTACGTCCAGTCCTCTTGCACACCACAAGAGATTGATCCACTAATTGTCAGAAAATGTACAACTCCCACCCTGGGATTCTTGCTACAAACTTCTAACAACACTTCTAAGATAGCACACCACTATCTTAGATTAAGCTACTTTTAAGAAAGTATTACTTTCTTTTACAAGTGATACAATATGATTTGAATAAGAATAAGGAGAGGTATGTTGATAGTGGTAGTAGAGCAGGTTCCGGTAATTTGCTCCTCGATCCTTATTAATGGCTTCCGCACAACCAGTTTTTAGAGATGGTGGTAGTAGCAATAAACCACCACGTTTCGTTAGTGAACACTATGATTTTTGGAAGATACGCATGCAAGCATATCTTGAGGCACAAGGAGATGATATATGGGAAGCGGTAGAAAATGGTCCCTATGTTTCAAAAACAGTTATCAATGATAAAGAGGAAGTAAAGATAAAAGTCTCATGGACAGATGATGACAAAAGGAAAGTATTGTTTGATAAAAAGGCCAAAAACATGTTACAATCGACACTTGGAATGGACGAATTTTTCCGTATATCTTATTGCAAAACAGCTAAAGAAATCTGGGATACTTTTGAAATAACACATGAATGAACTATTGAAGTAAAGCGTTCCAAACTCAACACATTATCTCAAGAGTATGGATTTTTCCGAATGCAGCCCAGAGAATGTATTATGGACTTACAGAAAAGATTTTCTAATCTGGAAAAATCTTCACTAATGATGAATTGAACCTTAAAGTTCTAAGATCATTAACAAGGGCATGGCAACCTAAAGTAACGGAAATTTCTGAAAAGAAAAGCCTATCAAAGATGTCTCTTTCTGCACTTTTTTGGAAAACTCCAAGAGCACGAAATCGAACTTGGAAGGTTAGAACAAAATGAAAGTCAAGAAAAGAAGACAAAAAACATTGCTCTAAAGACCGAATCAAGAGAACAATTAAAAGCGGAGTCAAAAGAGAATGACAGAACTTTCAAAAGGAAAAGTTTTAGTTAGAAAGATAGTTCTACTTCAAATCAAAACTTCACTTGCTTTGAATGCGGAAAACAAGGACATATCAAGGCAGATTGTCCAAACCTTATTAAGAAAAATGTCACCAAAAAGAAAGACTTGAAGAAAGCATACATAGCTTGGGAAGACAACGAAGTGAGTTCATCTTCAGAAACAGAAAGTGAAGAATGCGCTAATGTTGCATTGATGGCATCACAACGAAGTGAGTTCATCTTCAGAAACAGAAAGTGAAGAATGCGCTAATGTTGCATTGATGGCATCACATCAATTAGATAACGAAGAAGAGGTTAGTAACATAGACTCCCTAGAATATAATGAGGCTCAAAATGCCATCAAGGAACTACTTATTGAATGCAAAAATCTGTTCAAACTAGTGTCAACATAAAAGAGACAAATCTCAAGTCTTCAAGAAAAAGTTGACACTATGGAAAAGAATTCTGAAAAACTAAAACAGAATTTTGCATGCAACAAATGTGACTCCCTCTCCTTCAAGATTTTTCAATTAAATAGAGTAATTGAACGATACGAAAAAGGACAAATAGGCTTGGAAAATGTTTTAAATATGCAAAGATACTCAAATGACAAAAGTGGTCTTGGATACTCAAAATTTGATAAACCAAACTTGAATAAGACCATTTTTGTCAAAGCAAGTAATCAATCCAATCAAGAAAAGATTATAATTATGAAAAAGGATCACCATTATAAAGAGAAAATTATTCATAGTAAATCTCATACACATGCTTTTAAAAATAGATTTACTCCTACTTGTTCTTATTGTGGTCTCAAGGGTCACACTCCTAATACTTGTCATGTTAGAAACATTAGTATTCCAAAAGCACATTGGGTAACTAATAAAATTTGATTTTAATATTGCAGGTATGCACAAAAAGTACCTCAAATATGTGGTACTTAGATAGTGGATGCTCTAAACATATGACGAGTGATATAATAAAATTTTCAGCATTGACTCTTGAATCAAAGGGATATGTGGTCTATGGAGACAACAACAAAGGAAAAAATTTAGGCATTGGAAAAGTTGGCACAGCCCCATCCCCCTCGATTGAAGATGTCTTATATGTTGAAGGTCTGTAACACAATCTCATAAGCATTAGCCAGCTTTGCGACAAAGGATACAAGATAGTCTTTAACAAAGATGAGTGCATCATCCGAAATGAAGATTCCAAAAATCCCTCACATGTTTACAAATTAAAAAAGGCTCTATATGGTCTAAAACAAGCTCCAAGAGCTTGGTATGATAGATTAAACACCTTTTATGTGCACTAGTATTTGAAAAAAGGAAAGTCGATAAAACATTATTTGTCAAAAGAGATAATGGTCACACCTTATTGGTCCAAATCTACGTTGATGATATAATATTTGGATCAACCAACAATGACACATGTGAAGAATTCTTTTCAATAATGCAAGGAGAATTTGAAATGTCCATGATGGGAAAATTAAACTATTTTCTTGGAATTCACATCAAGCAACTTGAGCATGGCATCTTCATAAATCAGACAAAATATTGTAACGAATTACTCAAAAGATTTGAAATGGAAAACTGCAAAGAAAGTGCAACTCCAATGGGCTCCAGAACCTTTGTTGATAAAGATGCATCAGGTATTTCAATCGACATATCCAAATATTGAGGTATGATTGAATCCTTATTATATCTAACGGCCAGCCAAATATTATGTTTAGTGTTTGTTTGTGTGCAAGATTTTAGGCAGATCCGAAAGAATTGCATCTTGTAGCCGTTAAAAGAATTATGAAGTATTTGAAAGGAACGACAAATGTAGGCCTATGGTACCCCAAGGGTAGCATATGTAGCCTAGTTGGATATTCTAATTCAGATTATGCAGGATGCAAAACGGATCGTAAAAGCACAAGCGGCACTTGCCATATCTTAGGCAATGCACTAGTATCATGCTCTTGCAAAAAGCAAGCATGTGTTGCACTTAGTACTGCTGAAGCTGAATACATAGCAGCAGGAAGTTGTTGTGCCCAGATTCTCTGGCTCAAACAGCAATTACATGACTATGGAGTTGATCTCGAGCTCATTCCCCTAAGATGTGACAACACAAGTGCAATAAACATCTCAAAGAATCCAATCATGCACTCTCGGACTAAACACACCGATATACGTCATCATTTTCTACGCGATCATGTGTTGAAACGTAATGTTGAGGTAACGTTTGTTGATACACACAATCAATTGGCTGATGTCTTTACAAAACCTTTACCTAAGGACTCATTTTATAAGATCCGAAGAGAACTTGGTATTTTAAATGAAAACGATCTTTGAAATTGCATGATACATATAGCCTGTCATCTCTCTTTAAAAATTTCATCTTAAAGTTGTTTAAATAAAATTTCTTGATGATTATTGTTTCTTGACATATAAACTTGTGTGTTACATGTTGAGATTTCCATAAAAATTTAGTTTTTTAGGCAAAAATCTGCATATGTAGTCGAATACAAATGTATGTATTCGAATACATACTTTTTCAAAAATTCCTGTATTCGAATACAACTTATGTGTAGTCCAATACACGTTCCCAGAACAATGTGTATTCGAATACAACTAGGTGTAGTCAAATACACCTTCGCGTTTTTGCCCAGATATAAAAGTTGTTTCACATTTTAGGGTTATTTTACATTTGGTATTTGAATACACAACTGTAGCCTTTCCTCTCCTCTCCCAAAATCTCGTCCATCCTTCTTTCACTCAGTTACCCATTCACCCAACCTTGCAAACTACATCAATCTTTACTTCTTTCTTGGCATTCATCATCAAATTCCTCACATATCTCACATTTTCTTTCAAACCCATTTGTCACCAAAACGAACAAGGAAAACGAACAAGGAATCCCAACATCACAGATTTATCCCGGCTTCTACACACACCGGAAGAAATTGATCGTTTTTGCACATTCTACTCTAACAAGCAACTTATCATTCCAAAATATGGTATGTAAGACCCATAATTTTAAAGTACCATTGATGTATTTTTGGTGTATTTTGGATTTTGGCTCGGAGGCTTTTAAGCCAAAGTTAATAATATTTTGGAGTTTTATAATCAAAAAGATATTTTGATGCCAATTAAAATTTCTCGTCGATAAATAAATTGAATTTAACTGCAATGAATCCTTTACGGAGAATTTAATGCGTTTTGGGTGAAACGGTAATTTAACAAATATCTAGATTTTGAGATATTTGTTAAGTTATATTTATTATATTTATATATGTTTGTTTGGAGGGAAAAAGAAAGGAAAACTAGAAGGAAGGAAAAGGAAAAGAAAATAGTATAAAAGGAAGGAAGGAAAAAGGAAGAAAGGAAAAACAAAGGAAAGAAAAAGAAAGGAAAGAAAAACCATTTTTCCATCGTCTCCTTCCTCTGTCCGCGGCCAATTTTCCTCCTTTCTCCCGTTTTCATTTTCGTCGCTTTCCTTTCTTCAAAACTAGCAACCCAAGGTTGGGTGAGAGTTAGATCAAGGTTTTTGCAACTCCACTCTTCCTCTTTGATTCGAAAACGAAGAAAAACGGTTTTTGAGATCCAAACACAAACCCCTCCGTTTCTTCTAGATCCAAGCTTCATTTCTCGAAGAGATAGAAGGGAAAGTTGCTCACCACCACGCTACGGTGCTAGTGAACTAATTTGGAAGCGGCGTTGCGAGCGGAGATTTTACCGGAATTACTCGCGGTACCGGAAACGCACGTTAAAGCTAACGTTGAGGTAAGGGCTCCTTCCAAACTTCTAGTTTGCATTAGGGACTTATCTGTGGTTGTGTGGGAAGGAATTTGTTAGGGTTAAATGTATCGATTTGGGGAAAAACGAAACTAGTGCGTTATGGGTAAAACCTTAGAGTTAGGTTTTGTTTACATTGATGAAATTTGATATGTGTATGGTTGGATCTTGTGAATAAATGAATTGATGTGTTTTGATGTGAGAATTTGTTTGAGTTTGTGTTGTGTGGAATTTGAAAACCATTAAGTTTGTTGTTTGTTGATTGATGTGTTTTGGTGTGAATTATGGATTGAATGTGAGAGTATATTTGAGTTTATTTCTGTGGAATTTGAAAACCATTAGAGTTAAACGAGGATTAAAAATGGGGAATCTTTTAATACCTCGGTTTACTTAATGTGCGTTTGAGGAAAATGTTTAAGTTAACTGGGCGTTAAGAATGGGGAATCTCTTAATGTCTCGGTTACTTAACATTTTGTTTTGAAAACCGTTTAAGTTAACTGGACGTTAAGGAGGGGGAATCTCTTAATGTCTCGGTTACTTAACATTTTGTTTTGAAAACCGTTTAAGTTAACTGGACGTTAAGGAGGGGGAATCTCTTAATGTCTCGGTTACTTAATATTTTGTTTTAAAAACCGTTTAAGTTAACTGGACGTTAAGGAGGGGGAATCTCTTAATGTCTCGGTTACTTAATATTTTGTTTTAAAGAAAAATCGTTTAAGTTAACTGGGCGTTAAGAAGGGGGAATCTCTTAATGTCTCGGTTACTTAACATTTTGTTTTGAAAACCGTTTAAGTAAACTGGGCGTTAAGAATGGGGAATCTCTTAATGTCTCGGTTACTTAATATTTTGTTTTGAAAACCGTTTAAGTTAACTGGACGTTAAGGAGGGGGAACCTCTTAATGCCTCGGTTACTTAATATTTTGTTTTAAAGAAAAATCGTTTAAGTTAACTGGGCGTTAAGAATGGGGAATCTCTTAATGTCTCGGTTACTTAACATTTTGTTTTGAAAACCGTTTAAGCTAACTGGGCGTTAAGAATGGGGAATCTCTTAATGTCTCGGTTACTTAACATTTTGTTTTGAAAACCGTTTAAGCTAACTGGGCGTTAAGAATGGGGAATCTCTTAATGTCTCGGTTACTTAATATTTTGTTTTAAAGAAAAATCGTTTAAGTTAACTGGGCGTTAAGAATGGGGAATCTCTTAATGTCTCGGTTACTTAATATTTTGTTTTGAAAACCGTTTAAGTAAACTGGGCGTTAAGAATGGGGAATCTCTTAATGTCTCGGTTACTTAACATTTTGTTTTGAAAACCGTTTAAGCTAACTGGGCGTTAAGAATGGGGAATCTCTTAATGTCTCGGTTACTTGTTATTATCGTGGTAATTGCGTTGAAAATGCTAAGTGTTATGTGTTGATTATTGTGTGAAGGTATGATGGTTATCGAGATCCCAATTGTCGTGGTAATCGCGTAGGAATTGCTAAGTGTTAGGTTGTGAACTTGATTAGGAATGACTTGGGTTAATTCATGAATTTTTGGAAAAATGATCAGGGAAATCGATTTCCCAATCGATTGGATGGAAGTCAGGGACTTGGCCAAATGGACAAAATCGATTAGCCAATCGATTTTGTAATCAATTTTCGAAAATCATTTACGAAATCGATTGCCCAATCGATTGGGCCTAAGTCAGGGACTCATCCATATTCGACCAAATCGATTTGGAAATCGATTGGCCCTTAAGTCAGGGGCTCAGCTATCCTGTCCCAAATCGATTGATTCAGCCGAGGATTCTGTTTTCATTAAAAACCTTTACCCCAATCGATTGGCTCAGTGGAAATCCTCAGTTTGAGTTAGATGATTGATTACTCACCAACTTATTCATGTCTTGATTTGTTATGTATTAATTAGGAGTTTGAGAACTTTATTTCACTGTCATTGTTAATTGGCAAAGCATCGTATGAACTTTTCGCATATTGAAAGTCCTGTCAAGGTGCATGCTTAGTTGAAAAGTTATTTTGAGCATTTAAAAAAACCTAATTGCTATGTGTTAACTGTTATTTTCTTGGTTGGTGACCCTTTACAATTATTGTGGAAATCTGGGCTTTGCCCTCAGATGAGAGTCAAGACGGTCCTACCGGTTCGTACCCTACGGACGGGAATGGAGAGGGGAACGCTTGACTGCAGTTACGATAGGAGGATCTCACGGGGCGCGTGGAGATTACTCAGGGTGTATAGCTTTTTGGTAGGATGATCAGATTAGGATGATGTATAGGGACTAGGTGTCCTTCTTTTTGGTTTGGAGTATTTTAATTTTGGAAAACTGTACTTATACTAATATTATCAGTTTGACATCATCTTTGAATGGGTTCCATGTACCATTTGATGTTGTGTAAATGTTTTGGATTTACGATTGAAGAAACTTTTCCGCTGCTTGTAAATTATAATGACTCAATCATTTATCCAAAGGCATTTTCTGATTTTAAATCTTTGTTCGTTTTTAATTACTTTTAAAAAAAATAATAATATACCCTCGCTATGAAAAACGGGGTGTTACATGGTACTTTAAACTCTTTCTCTGCCTTTAAATTTCCTGAGTTGCTCAAAGCACAACATGTTGAAGAGTTTATAGGTTACAAAGGTCCTGTTTATCCTGACTTAGTTAGGGTTTTTTATTGCAATCTCATCCAAGATGGAAAAATGTTGGTATCTTGAGTTAAGGGTAAAACCATTCGGTTAAATACCAAAACGATAGGCGAAATTCTGAACATTCCCTTTAAAATCAAAAGTTTTATCCCAACAACTTGTGTGAATGGGCTGATATCTCTAAGTATGATGCGTATGTTGCCCTATGTCAGTTTGACAGACGCACAATGGAACAAAAGTGGACTCAGGCTGGTTCCAAATATGCCCAGCAATGATATGGAGTGGGAAATCTTACCGTTGATTATCGCCTTTTGCACTATTTCCTTAGCTACATTCTGGTTCCGAAGGCTGGAAATTACTCCCAAATTTCGGACTTTGAATTACAAATTATGAATTTCATGTATGAAGGTTGTCAACTAAATTGGGCATACTTTGTGAAATCTGTCATGTGCGAAGGAAGTTTCCTGGATTTTGGCACACTTTGGGGTGGACTTCTCTGATGAAGTCATGTATACACCCACAAAAGAAAATATGTTGGATTTAGGTGTCTTGCGTAGCATGAGGATCATATGGAATGAGAAGCTTGAATCTTTTGTGCATAAAGGTGATTATGATCAACCATCTGATGCTGCTCAAGAAGACACTGCTGGACCCTCAAATGCTGTTGCCCAGGCTAATGAAGATGGCGAGGAAACAGCCTCTGATGATGATTATATCTCCAATCAAATGCTCATGGCTCGCCTTGATTCTTTCCAAACCTTCTTCCAAACTCAATTCGAAAATCTGACCACTTCTATCGACACTCGCTTCCAGAACATTGAAACTACTATTGCTCGCAACCATGACGCTTTATCTCGGGACATAAGTAGTTTATCTGACAAACTTGATCATTTTCACATTCCAACGGATTTTGCTTAAGGAATTTTTTATCGTCACTAGGATTCTATTTGTAATACGTTGAAGTACTACCTTATATTATGTCTTGTAGTTTGTTTCATGTCTTAATTTGTAGTTTGTTTTATGTACTAAGTTGAAATTTGTTATCATTAAACACATGTTGACTATTATGATGTACTTAATTGAACTTGCCTTCATCCTTCGTTATGTCATTTCTTTTTTATTTACAATGTGTACTACTTTTCCCTTTACTCATGTGTATATTCTTGCATATGTATGTTTCTATATTTTTGCTTCTTTTTGGTCTGTCAAAAGGGGTTTTTTACAAGTTGAAATTTGTTATCATTAAACACATGTTGACTATTATGATGTACTTAATTGAACTTGCCTTCATCCTTCGTTATGTCATTTCTTTTTTTTTTTTTTACAATGTGTACTACTTTTCCCTTTACTCGTGTGTATATTCTTGAATATGTATGTTTCTATATTTTTCCTTCTTTTTGATCATGTCAAAAGGGGGAGAAAATTTGGTATTGCTGTTGCCTTAAACATCTTGTAGGTCCTCAAACAATTTTTTAATTAATCACATACAACGGGGGAGTACGCATATATTATCGGGGATCAATGATTCAATTTCCACAATCTCTCCACAACAACAACATTTTGTCATAATCAAAAAGGGGGATAATGTAAACTACAAGTTTTTGATGAAGACAAAGATCAACCATTATGGTCAAAGCAACAACCTCAAAAAGAAATTCAAATATCTTCATTAATAAAGCTTCAAATCCAAATATTAAATGTTAAAATGTAAAGGTATATGATGCAAACCAATACTTCAATTACATGAGTACAAGTCATATTTACATATGCATATAAAGTATTTTCAAAAGTCAAAATAGCCTTAACAAAGTCTTAAAACTAATATTTTTGACAAAATACATAAGTGTATTCGAATGCAGCATCCTGTATTCGAATACAAAGCAAGTCAGAAGCAAAAGTCTCAAAGTTGTATTCGACTACGACTATGTGTAGTCGAATGCACTTCAAGTCAGTGGCCAAAATCATTATATTTGTATTCGACTACAACCTTCTGTAGTCGAATACAAAGTAAGTTAGTGGCAAATTTTCACTAATCTGTATTCGACTACACACATGTGTATTCGAATACAAGGTGTAATTTTTGAATATTATTGAACCTTACAAAGAGGTGTATTCGAATACAGACATCCTGTATTCGAATACAACTAGAAGCAATACAATTTTTCAGATCTGGAATGGCTCCAGATCATTGTAGTTTTTCATTAAATCTCTTGGATTAATGGCCACGAATCTGAAGAGATGTTTATGGAGTATAAATACCACTTCAGATCAAAGATGACACAATCCTTGAATCAATACCTTGAACAACTTTGAACAAAATTCTGATTTTTTACAAAGTACTTGCATTTTATTTTCATATCATTCAGAAAGGTTCTCAAGTACTTGAATTGGTATTGGATTGTTTATCAATATACCTCTCCTTATTCTTATTCAAATCATATTGTATCACTTGTAAAAGAAAGTAATACTTTCTTAAAAGTAGCTTAATCTAAGATAGTGGTGTGCTATCTTAGAAGTGTTGTTATAGGTTTGTTGCAAGAATCCCAGGGTGGGAGTTATACATTTTCTGACAATTAGTGGATCAATCTCTTGTGGTGTGCAAGAGGACTGGACGTACCCTTGGTTATAAGGGGAACCAGGATAAATCTATTGTGTTGATTTCTTTACTGCACCTTACTATTAGTAGACATTATATTAACTCAGAAAATTCAACTACCATATCACTGAAAACAAGAAAATTTACTAACACCTAATTCACCCCCCTCTTAGGTGTACTTCTATACTTACAATCTTCTATACTTACACTTACAAATGATATCTGCAAATCTTTCATCGTCGTGTTCTTCATATTTCAGAAAATACAAGTCTTTTGCAAGTATACATAGGATCTCCTCGCCACCCTCTTGGAAAGCAATAGCCCATGTTACACCAGTGTGATCATGTATCTGCAATTGCAGTATGTACCTATAATCACAAGCATCAACAAACTGATCACAACTGTCACATCACTATTTCCCATCTCCATTGTTAGTAACCTTTTTGTTACATTGCCTATCCCCTATCATGATAGGACAAGTTGGGTAGCAAAAATTATCAACTTTAACGAAAGAAACAGTAGCACATACAATTATCCAATTAGGCTTCTTTGAAGTCCCTAACTAGATGATTCTCTAGAAATAGATTGACTCGGTACGTTCCTCCCTTCCTTGTCAAACTATTCTCTCAGAGTATAAGCCTCTGCAGAATCAGGTTCTACAAATAATTTGCTAGTGCCTATAGTCCCAACAGACTTCCATTGAAATCATTAAAGCAAGTTGCCCGGATTTGTCCACCATCATAATCCAAAAGATCAAAAGAAAGATATTGAATATAATGTAAGATAGATATTTTTTTTTTTGTAAATTGAGAGTGAAAACCCAGACGTATTAAATTCTTGTCCTATCAAGACAATGTTCTAAATATTTATCAATACTCCAATCTATATGCTATAAATTGTCCTGTTATTTTTATTACCAACCAAATAAACATGAGCATAAACAAAATCAATGGATTCACTCAACAAAAAGGAAAAATACAGAGAAAAAATAACAAGATCTCTGCTTCAAAGCAACGACACACATGCACAAGTTAGCAAGAAATTTCTCAAACACAATCACAACTCCAAAAATAAGAAACAAATTAAATAGCTAAAAAGAAAAATCAGCCAAGCTTCTTAGTTACTTGCAAATGCATGAGAGATTAAATAAAAAACACAAATACAAATCCTTGAATGAACACACTCAAATCGAACAAAGCAGAGTGAGATTTCCAAGTGTTATTATAAATTACTGCTAGTTTTAGAAAATACCTGAGAAAATAGGTAAGAAGCGGTGCAATACAACAATGACGACGGGGTCGGGAATAGCTTTGATGGTGTGAACCGGAGCTGTAGTTGAAGATTGAGGGATCGATTTTGGGAGTGATGGTTTCGCATGAATAAGATATCAATGTCGATGCAATAAGAAACACAACGAATATATGTAGATCGAAGAAGACACAAATAAATAAAAGATGATTAAGTTCAAAGAAAGTGCAGCATCGCAGATCATAGAGAAAAGTTGCAGATCTGACAGTGAATGACAACGAATATCGATCAAGAGTGATAACGTGATTTTGAAAGCAATAGATATCGAGTTTTTGAGTAAGAGCTATGGAGAATGAGATCTTGTTTTTGGAGAGAGCGTGTGTTTTGAGAGAACGAAAACCCAATTCGCGAGTTTTGAGAAAACTAGTGTCAGTGTTTTTGAGAGAAGTCGAAAGTATTTCTATTGGAAAAAGAAAAATAAAATCGTATTTAAAAACAAATTAAAATAACGTACTTTTATATTACTACGGATAATTCTCTTATTTTAACCACAAAGAAGCTATGGTAAACGGAATACGAATCTTTTTTACGCAAATGCAATGTCGGTAGAGTATTCTTCTAACTTTACCCACAGAATAATCGTGGAAACTAATTTAAAAAGAAAATTGATTTATTCTATCAAATAATAAACACCACTTTTCCGTAGGTAGTAAATAATTTATCTATGGACTCAGATTCGTGAGTAATTTTCCGTAGATATATGAACATTTTATTGTAGTGTAGATCCACATATCTCCAAGTAGGGGAGCAAGTTTCTTTCAATTAAATCGAGTATCCTGAACATATTTTAGAACATTATATCACGTGAGCTTCCCTACTTCACAAGGACTCTATGCACGGCGTGGTAGCAAGTTTCTTTCATCCCTTTTTTTCTTGACGGATTTTCCACAAACGACGCTATTATTCAGTACCAGAGAGGGTGAATATAGGAGCCTGACCTTGCGCATTCTAGTGTATAAGAAGAGATAAAAACAATGGGCTTCCTTTGTAAGCTTCTCGTCAAGGGGGTGTACCTGCACACACTCCGAAGATCAAGTAAGAATTTTCCATAGTATGAGAGGTATTTAGGTTAGAATTTTTGTGTACCTTTATGACCAAGGGAGTCTGGTTTATATACTCACTCCTTCTAGGGCTTCTAGAACGTTATCATTATAATCATGAAGAGCCTACCAATGATCCTCTGAGCGTCATTTGATGATGGACACATGTCCATTTGCTTATGAATAGGTGGTCGTAATCTAGTGGCTATGATCCCAAAGGGATTGTCGTCAAGTGGCTCAAATAGATACATTTCATATGAACTACTAAATCTATCCTCATTGAATCTTATCCTTACCATCTAGTGGTTGTGATCAGAGGTCCAGGTGATTTAGGATAGACCATCACTCTGGATTCCAGCAAGGTGGGCAGCTTGCCCTAGTTTCGAGAAGGTTCTATTACATAGCTAGGTTGGATCAGATCGAATACGTATTGGGCCTGACCTAAGATGAGTTCGACCCAAAACATATACCATGTCATGGGTTCACAGCTGGAACTTCGTAGTTGTAGGCAAGTTTCTTTACCATTTCATCTAGAAACAAAAAAAGAAAAAAGATAATGTTAGATTCATGATTACATATATCAAAGTACTGCAAGTATAATAAATTTGGTTCATATGATTTGATTGTGTTATTTAAGATAGATTATATCATGGCTTGCTAATCTAAGATGATAATTTCTACCTGTTTTATTTCGTTTTTGTTTTGTGTTCATATTTGTGATAGGAGGTAATGAAGAACATAGATGTTGCACAACCTAACTGCAATTGAGGTTATAGATGAAGCGGAAATGGTAGAGAGATTAAGCTTAGGCAATTAAGTGTTATATGGTCAAAATTGTAAACCTTCAATATAATTTTTTGTTTAAATAACACATTAATATAAGCTTTTATAGTTTTTTTGCAATATAAACAATGTGACGTGGATCATCAATTTGAAACTCCAAGTTCTTGACTGCTGCTAATATTAATTAAAGACTGAAAATGGAATAGTACATGCATAAAAGTAAAACCAAAGTTTTCAATCAATATATGCAAGAAAAAAGTATAGATGATTTTCTCCCCGTGTAATGCATGAATATTAGATCCTAGTTTCAAAGTAATTTATAAACTTTGAAACCAAGGAATAATAAGAAAATGCACTACGGGAAAAAACATATTTTACAACGTTTTTTTTAAGCCATTTACAGTGCTTTTTCAAAAAAATAAGTGTGGTAGTATCTAGCGCTGTAAAAAGATACAACAGCGCTTTTTAAAATAATAAAGCGCTATAAAATAGGTAGATGTATTGCGCCCTTGTTATACTTATTTTACATCACTTTTTGGAAAAAAAAACACAGTAAAAGGTGCATTCAATAGATACATTATTATGCAACTTTTACAGCGCTTTTTGAAAAAAGTGATATAAATGGTGCATTCAATAGATGCATTATTATGCACCTATTACAACGCTTTTTTGAAAAAGCGCTGTAAAAGGTGCACTCTTATTTTAGTTTTATTAAAAATCGTTGTAAATGAAATTTTTAAAAAGCACTTTTTGGTTTTTTATGGCATTTTTTTAGAAAGCGCTGTCTTTTAATTCTTTTTCCAAAATCATTTTCATCCAGAATCAGTTCACAATCAGTTCACACAATCATGTCACAATCAGTACACAACAAAACAAAACTATATAACTTTATAATTTAACTTTTTAACTTTACATATTTACACAATTAGTTCACAACATATTCATATACATATTCACATATTGATAACAACACATAACTATATACATATTCATATAACTACATATTCACAACTTTCCAAATGTGCCCTATTCATATACATATAACTATCAGAACTAAACAGAACAGAACTACCATATATTCATATAAATATTCCTTGCAGCATGCCATTTGCCAACAAATCAAATAATTTTCATTTCAATCACATACTGACACCAGTCTTCCTTTATTTCAATTAGATCTCTCTTAGAGTATGTTGGACTGGAATTGTCAAAGTACTGTGCGATACAAAAATTGAACATAAATAAGTTAGAATCAAGTATATACATAGTTTATATATGAAAATGAAATAATGAAAATACCGTACCGTTTTTGGGATTATAGTTTGATTCATATCAACAATCTCCTTCATGAATCACAATATATTGTACCCACAGTCGATGTTGTTAGTTTGACGAGGGCACTACAAAATAAAACATATAAGTCAATAAATATTTGTGCATTGATTGTAAATGAAATTTTAAAGGCATATATTTCAAACCTTTATTGGAATCCATGTGATGTTATTTGACTTTTGCTTCGACACTGTAGCACCTCTCTGAGCTCGAAAAACTTGTAAAGCACTATCGAATAAATAAATGTGATTATTATAACATTAACAAAAACATTATTTATATATATATATATATATATATATATATATATATATATATATATATGTAAGAAATAAATGAATATTACTTACGTGTCGAACATACTTCATATTGGAGTGATTGTTGTAATTGTCATGCAAGGGATCTAAATAGTATATAACTTCAGAGGTCGCATTGATTGCAAATAGCACCCAATGTGCCCTACAACAATAAAAGTTTGATTTGCAATTTTGTTTACACAACTAATAAATTAAGATCGCATAAATTAAAAAAGATATAAATAAAGAATATATAATTACGTACCCTGAATTATATGGTGCAAGGAACAACTTATTCTTTTCTCTATTTCCTAATAGGATATCTACAACGTATTTCTTTACATTCACTGGATCGATTTTAAACATCGAAAGCTTATGCGGAGACAAGAATGAAAATCTATTTGACAATCTGCGCGTGCACACCAACTTCTCATACAAAAACCTTCAATGAAAATTTCAAGTTAGATTAATTACCATTAAATTAAATTAAATATCAATAAATGCAATTAAAAGTAATTTTTATCTAATGTATAAGCTGATGACAGTAGCACTCAGCTCCTTATGGTTGAGAAGTTCGTATATGTGCTCTTTTTCAAGTAGTTTTTCATACTCATCTCCGAATATAGCTTTATCCATGCTTATGATGCGTGAATCGTTGTTGCTGCCCCAATTCGTTTTTACATGTATGTCAAGACACGTCCCATATCGAGCAAGGCATGGCTGACTTATTTTAGGAACAAGAGCAGCAACTGATTTTTTCTGATCCAGTTTTTGAGCAACAACTTTGGCAGCTTTATTACCCTTCAACTTCTGAAGTTTGCCAGCTTTATTACCCTCCAATATTTGAAGTTTGCAGACTTTATTTTTACCACGAACATCCAGTTGTGGTGCGTTAGCTGGTTTATTCTGGTAGTTGGTTTTCTGTGTGGGTGGTTTATTGGATTGAATCTGAAAAGATGAGGTTAATTAGTTTTTTAGTTTATTGAATCTGAAAAAATGACAAACCTTACAGAATAAATGTGACAAACCTTTTCCGGCGATGTGACTGACTCGTTTATGGGAATCTTCTTATCATTCCCTTTAGACTTTGTCTGAATCTAAATAAATGTGAAATAAAAGTTAACAGCGGAAAAAATTCAGCAATTAAATATAATCAATCATAATCATATATCGTGCAATTAATTATACATATCAATTAAACATACATTTCAATTTATTAAACATACCTTATCAAGCGCAACAAGATGTGTCGGCCATGCCACGTAACTACCAATTGCTTTGCCCAAATACTTCATATCTGCATCGTTGTCCGGTATAGGCAACAGTGCATTTGGTTCCAAAGCAATAACTGGTGATACTTTGACATGGCCCGCATGGATCGGTGTGTTGTGCAATACTTCTCCCAAAGTATTGTACAATGTTCCTTTTCCGACCTTGCGATGAGTAGGGGAGGATAAGTACAACACGCAAGGAGTGACACTCTAAATCAATGGTTAATACATAAGTATGTGAAACAATTAGGTTAAATGAATTTATTATTTTATTAAGTAATTAATTAGCTCGGGAAGACTTTTGAGACCAATGTTGCAACTCGCGTTTTCACTCTCCATTTGTATTTCATGTTGGAGCTAATCCGGAAGTTGCTTGTCTTTATTCGTCTTCACCAAGAGTGCCACTTGCTCTGATAGGAATTTGAGCTTCTCTAATACCTCTTCATTAGATGGATTTTTTGGCGCATCTCTTGTGACAAATAGCTTTTAGAAGTTACGCCAAATCCTTTCCCCCTCACACGACTGGAATATTCAAGAACATTAAACACTTTACCAAGAATGTCCATGCAATTAGCTTTGTTGTCCGCTTGATTTTTCGAACTTTGTTCGAGATTCTCCAAAAATACACGTAGGATTAAAAAGATAAGTTCAATATCATTTTTAAAATACAATATTAAAAAATATTAAAGTGATAACGTAGTTACACAAAGTTCTATTACTTTTTGAACGTTTTCGTTATCAACCACTCCATCTTTATTTACACGAGCTTCCTTCCACAAGATATGACGACCCAACAGTTGATCGGATTGGGTGTCTTGTAGCTATTTGTTAAGATTATAAACAAAATATTAGTTAGAAACTATAGTTTATAATGTACCGCATTATATAAAAGTGATGTTTAATTACTTACAAGTTTTTGCTCTAGAAGTGCATATCCCAAACGAGATTTTTTGTATGGGTGCATCAGATTTTTTGCCCTATCGCGATATTCCCTACTTATATTCTATATAAAAAATAACAATCGGGTAAAAATTTAAAATACGCTATGAATATGAATAATAAAACACAAATGCTAATAAATTAATCACTTACCACAAACGCGGGGTCTGAACGTTTTGCTACAAATGCGCTCCATTCTTCATTTGATATATAATATTTATATATTTTTGGAGCTTCAGCATTAATATTTCCTTCACGATCTTTTAGATAGCAATTTGAGAGGTGAGATCTAAAATCGCGGTGTATTTTCCCGGCAACTCGCAACACGTAAGCCTTTATCACCTCGTCAACAACAAAAGCAGTCTGCAAGCGAAATAAAGATATAATTTGAGTAAAGTATTTCAATGAAAAAAATTATAAGTAACAAAAAATGGGATCAAAAAAGTTACTTGTATATCAGCCCACAGTATATCTTTCGCATCTTTCCACCCCTTATCTCTCCAATCGTCAATTATGATGGGGATATTCTGATGAACAACAGCCCCAATATAAATTACAAACATGGAACCGTTGGGGTCAATTGGCTGACCACTCTCATTCCATCCAACCTAATCAACTCATATAGTAAGTACATGCTTTCAAAAAAGATAAAAAAAATAAACAACAAACAAAGTATAGTATACCTCAAATTTTATGCCACTACTCCTTGCTTTTATGACATTTTGCATGAAGGTTGCACCACGTTTGACTTCATTTTCATAAGTCTTAGGGTTGACAACTTCCTCATTTTGACGATCTAAATCCTTGTTGGGATCCATTTATCTACAACAAGTTCAACATGCAGTTCAGTATAACTTCAACAAGTTCAACATGCAGTAGTCTAAGTACGTAGCAGTATAAGTTCAACATGCATTTTAGTGACAACAAAAAATTAATAAATACAATACCTGAATAGTGAGAAGAAATACGTAGGGTTCGTAGGAGAAGGAAAACTTAGAATACGCAGAAATACGAACGGTTCGTTGGACAAAGTATGGTTCGCAGAAATACGTAATGAGGGTTATGTATTTCAATGAGAAGAGATGGTTCATAGGGATAATAACGCAGATGAAGATGGTTAGCAATGGAGATGATAGTGACAATATGGTTCGTAGAGATAATGACACAGATGATAGGTGTAACACCCCAAATTTTATAACAAATTATTTTATTAATTAAATAGAAATTTAATAATTAACTTGATGTTAAAATTATTTTAAAATATATGTTGATAAATTTTGGGATTAATTTTTGTTATATGTGTGTTTTCTACAATGTGCTAGTTTTATAAATATTTGACTAAATGAGCGATGTAAATAATAATGTTATATTTTTATTATTTTATATATTTTTCTAAAAAATAATAGTATATTAGTGTAAATATTTTAAAGAATAAGATTTAGGCGATTTTACGTGTATATGCGAGTTTTGATAATTAATATCATATTTTCTTGTGTGTTTGATTAATATTAAATATGCACTTAATTATATTTAATTATTTTTAAAGATATCTTATTTCAATTATTTAATTTATAAATAATCATTTTGAGATAGTAGTAATATTGTGTTTTATTTTCTTTATTTTTATATATTTATTTTGGAATTGTGATTATATATATATATATATATATATATATATATTATATATATATATTATGATTTAGTAATTAATATAAAATATTGTTGTTATATTTATTAATGTTATAATTTTGACTATTCTCTAATGATATATTATTATATCGTGAGTATTTTGAAAAGTAAATATAATTATAGTGATTAATTTGAATATGAGAGTTTGAGTTGTTAATAATATGTATTCTTTTAAAGGTCAATTGTTTTAATTGTTTTAATTACTCTAATTCATCAAGTATTAGTTTCAAAATATTAGTTATTAAATTGTGTTAAACAAAAAAGTGTAAAAAAAATAACTTTGGTAGTTGTTGGTTTTATTAAAAATAAATAAATAAAGCTTAAAATGTATTTCATGGGTCAAACCCAAGTAAAACCTAATTAAAGAATAAAACAAAAGGAAAATAGAGGAAGAACAAGGTATGCAGCGGCTGCTCCCAAGAAGAATTGGAGGAAAAAATAGAAGAAAATTGATACCGGCAATCGATAACTGTCTCAGAAAATTTTCTCTGTTTTCGTCGAAATTTTAGTATGTTATTTTATACATTTAGTTAGTCAATTAAACACATTTTCCCAGATTTTTAACCATACAAATTTCTCTCTAAAATACCCGACTTCTCCATTTATAAAATTCCTTAGTTTGAACCGTTCTCCTTCACCGTAAGTCCGATTTGAGTGAAACCAACGCCAAAACGACCATGTGAAAAATTGCTATTTTATCCAATGATTTGTTTTCTGATTTATGGTAAGTTTCCTTGACCGAATTTCGAATTTAGTTTTTAGAGTATCTTCTCATAAACTATTTTTAACGTTTACCCATAAACTGTCGAGTTAGATCGATTGATGGACAAAGAGTCAATGAACAAAGGCTGTTTGCTCGAGGAATCGTATTCGTGTGTGAAAACGTCGAAATAAGGTAAGGGGTGAGAGAGCGTTTGAATTCATGAGTATAATATATTGTGAGATGAACGGAAAAACCGTATTTCCCAACGATTCATCTGGGGCTCGCTACGTACGGCAGTAGCCCTTTGAGTGATAAATTAATTAAT
>NC_021163.2:25462146-25462611 GCF_000331145.2 Cicer arietinum | reverse complement strand
TTTTAATTGGCAAAGTATTGTATGAACTTTTCGCATATTGAAAATCCTGATAAGGTGCATGCTTAGTTGAAAAGTTAATTTTAGCATTTAAAACTTAAATGTTATGTGTTAACTGTTATTTTCGGTTGGTGACCTTTACAATTATTGTGGAAATCTGGGCTTTGCCCTCAGATGAGAGTCAGGACGATCCTACCGGTTCGTACCCTACGGACGGAGATGGAGATGGGAACGCTTGACTGCAGCTACGTTAGGAGGATCTCACGGGGCGCGTGGAGATCACTCAGGGTGTTTAGTTGTTTTGTAAAATGATCAGACTAGGTTGTCACAGAGGAAACAGATGTCTTTCTTTTGGGGTTGCGTTTATTTTTAAACTGGAAGTCTGTACTACTTTTGTTATGTATATATTTTGAATTCATGGTTTAAGAATTTTTCCGCTGCTCGTAAATTCTGTTGACTTATTTGTCG
>NC_021163.2:25458000-25461646 GCF_000331145.2 Cicer arietinum | reverse complement strand
CAATGAAAATCTTATGATGTCTAGTTTATGAATGTAGTTTCTGTTTTATAAGTTAAGTTCCCAATTAGTGCAGTTTATCAAAACAATACATAAGGATTCCAAAAACAGGGCAACAAGTAGTCCTCAAGTAGTCCTTTTCTCTTGAATTAAGACGTCATCTTGAGAATTTGCAATGTCCTCAAGTAGTCCACTCGAGATCTTAATCATTCCGAATTTCAAAATTCCCGGTGCAAACTCTACGTTCAAGTGCAGGTCTCTAAAAGCTTCCCACAACTCTTGTTGTCTAGCCATAATTATTGAAGACACCGATACACTTCTTCTGCCCAAAGCACCAGCCACTACATTGGCCTTCCCAGGGTGGTACTGCAGTGTGAAATCAAAGTCCTTGAGAGTCTCCATCCATCGTCTCTGGCGCATGTTCAACTGCTTCTGATCAAACAAATATTTCAAGCTTTTATGGTCGCTGAACACGGTGAACGTGCACCCATATAAATAGTGCCTCCAGATCTTTAATGCAAAAACAACCGCGGCAAGCTCCAAATCATGAGTAGGATAGTTCCTCTCATGAATCTTCAATTGTCTCGAGGCATAAGCCACAGCTTTCTTGTGTTGCATCAGAACACATCCCAACCCCTGGTGCATCACAGTAAACTTCATAGGGTTCTTCTGATTGCGGTAATACCAATACAGGTGAGGTCGTCAATTTTCTCTTTAGTAACTGGAAGTTTTCTTCACACTTCTCCGTCCATGAGAACGGTTGATCTTTCACAGTCAGGCTCCCCTGGTGAAGTTTCAGAAAGTCGTCACCCAACTTAGTCCTGGTACTCATCGGAAAGTATTTGTCTAAAAACTTTCTTTTGAACGATTCCCAGTTCACCTCCTCGTGGGCTGCTCCCATCAACAACCTTGCACTCCTCCACCAGTATTCAGCATCCCCTAGCAACATATACGTGGCATAGCTGACCTTCACTCCAGCCTGGCAGTTAATCATATCAAAGATTTTCTCCACTTCTTGGATCCATTGATCCGCCTTCTCTGAACCCTCATCCCCCTTGAACTTAGGAGGATTGTAACGACGGAAGTCTTCCAACCCTCTTGATTCTGCAGCACGGATCTCTCTTCCCCTCTTTTCAAGATCCCGTTGAGTCTTGGCAGCGGTCTGTGCAGCGACAGAAGCAGCCATGTTGTTCATAGCCTCCGCCATTTGGTCATTCCTAGCGTTGGCTCTCGGAGCGTCATTCCTTCTGGGCGGCATGGTTTCCTATAAGAACCATCATCAAGTAGAGTTTTAACACTACTTCAAATAATTCTAAACTAACGTCCGACTAACAACACACAATTAAATTGGACTTGACAACTCAAGTCACCTAAACCGACACATGATCAGATAACAACTCCTAACTTATAGGTCGACCTACAATCTATAACCAAGGTTCCACAGCTCCCAAAGAAAACTAAACCTATGCTCTGATACCACAATGTAACACCCCGTTTTTCAAAGCGAGGGTATATTTTTTTTTTTCTAAAAGTAATTAAAACGAACAAAGAATAAATCAGGAAATGCTTTTGGATAAATAATTGAGTCATTATAATTTACAAGCAGCGGAAAAGTTTCTCCAATTACAAATCCAAAACATTTCTACATAAACATCAAATGGTACATGGGACCCATTCAAAGATGATATAAAACTGATAATATTTGTATAAGTACAGTTTTCCAAAACTAAAATACTCCAAACCAAAAAGAAGGACCCCTAGTCCCTATACATCATCCTAATCTGATCATCCTACCAAAAACTATACACCCTGAGTAATCTCCACGCGCCCCGTGAGATCCTCCTAACACAACAGCAGTCAAGCGTTCCCATCTCCATCCCTGTCCGTAGGGTACGAACCAGTAGGGCCGTCCTGACTCTCATCTGAGGGCAAAGCCCAGATTTCCACAATAGTGTAAAGGGTCACCAACCAGAAAATAACAGATAACACATAGCAATTAAGTTTTTGAATGCTCAAAACAACTTTTTAACTAAGCATGCACCTTAACAGGATTTTCAATGTGCGAAAAGTTCATACATTACATTGCCAATGAAAATGAAGGTAAAATGCAGTTCTCGATCTCCTAATTAACACATGATAAAACAAAACATGGATAGATTCATGAGCAATTAATCATACAACTAAAAATGAGGATTTTCACTGAGCCAATCGATTGGGCAATCGATTGGGGTGAAGATTTTTAATGAAAACAGAATCCTGGGCTGAATTCAATCGATTGGTAAATCGATTGATTGGTTCCTGAGCCCCTGGTTTCGAGCCAATCGATTTCCTAATCGATTTGGTGAGGGATTCTTAATGAAAACAGAATCCTGGGCTGAATTCAATCGATTGGTAAATCGATTGATTGGTTCCTGAGCCCCTGACTTAAGGCCTAATCGATTGGGCAATCGATTTCGAAAGGGATTTTAAAAAGGCTGATTTACAAAATCGATTGGCTAATCGATTTTGTTCATTTGGCCAAGCCCCTGACTTCCATCCAATCGATTGGGAAATCGATTTCCCTGATCAGTTTTCCAAAAATTCATGAATTAACCTAAGTCATTCCTAATCAAGTTCACCACTTAACACTTAGCAATTTCTACGCGATTACTACGACACACAAAGGTTCGATAACCATCATACTCACACACAATACACAACACATAGCACTTAACACCTTCATCTCAGTTATCACGATAAATCAAAATTCGAATCACTCAATCATAAACTCAAATCAAACATGACTCGCGTGCCAGGCACCCTAATGCAATGCGTATATGCCAAAATGCATGGACTCGGAATTCCAAACCAAACCCTCCTCGAAGGGCCGTAAATCATAATTGTACCGCCTATCGCAGGCCAAAGTACCAATTACCGAGGTGCCACCTATCACGGGTCAGCACGATTTACTAAAATGCGTAAATCATAAACGTACCACCTATCACGGGTCAGTACAGTTACCATGGTGTCACCTATCACGGGTCAACACGATTTACTAAAATGTAAATCGCAAACGTACAACCTATCACGGGTCCGTACAGTTTACCAAGGTGTCACCTATCACGGGTCAACACGATTTACTAAAATGTAAATCGCAAACGTACAACCTATCACGGGTCCGTACAGTTTACCAAGGTGTCACCTATCACGGGTCAACACGATTTACTAAAATGTAAATCGCAAACGTACAACCTATCACGGGTCCGTACAGTTTACCAAGGTGTCACCTATCACGGGTCAACACGATTTACTAAAATGTAAATCGCAAACGTACAACCTATCACGGGTCCGTACAGTTTACCAAGGTGTCACCTATCACGGGTCGACACAATTTACCAAATGAAATGCATGAGCATACACAGACTCCATTCACAACAATCGTTAAGCAAATGCAGATATTAAAAGATTCCCCATTTTTAATACCCATTTAACTTAAACGACTTTCACAACCAACATTAAGTAACCAAGACATTAAGAGATTCCCCATTCTTAACGCCCAGTTAACTTAAACGATTTTTAAAACAACATTAAATAAATAAGTCATTAAGAGATTCCCCATTCTTAATACTGATTTATCTTAATGGATTTCCACACAAAACATTCAGTAAAC
>NC_021163.2:25446793-25457987 GCF_000331145.2 Cicer arietinum | reverse complement strand
AGCAAACAAACATATTAAGAGATTCCCCATTCTTAATACACTTTTGACTTAAACGATTTCCATACAAAACATTCAGTAAACAAGACATTAAGAGATTCCCCATTCTTAATTCTCATCTACTGAAACGATTTTCAAAAAAACAAACATTAAGTAACCGAGACATTAAGAGATTCCCCATTCTTAACGTCCAGTTAACTTAAACATTTTCCTCAAATACACATTAAGTAAACCGAGGTATTAAAAGATTCCCCATTTTTAATACTCGTTTAACTCTAATGGTTTTCAAATTCCACAGAAACAAATTCAAACATACTTTCACATTCAAACCATAATTCACAACAAACACACCAATTAACAAACATCAAGTATGGACACGCCAAATACAACAAACACAATTCAACACAACATGACACCCAAATGCATCAGACTTCATTTACTCATAGTCATACACAATGACTTCAAATTCATTTACCACGAAACATTCATCAATATAAACAAAACCTAACTCTAAGGTTTTACCCGTAACGCATTAGATCCATTTTCCCCCAAATCAATACTCAAACCCTAACGAGATCCTTTCCACACAATCACAGATAAGTCCCTAAATGCACACTAAAAGTTTGGAAGGAGCCCTTACCTTAACGTTCGCTTTAACGTGGGTTTCCGGTACCGCGAGTAAAACCGGTAAAATATTCGCTCGCAACGTCGCCTTCGAATTGGTCCCCTAGCACCGTGGCGTGGTAGTGAGCAACTTTCCCTTCTAACTCTTCGCGAAATGAAGCTTGGATCTAGAAGAAACGGAGGGGTTTGCGTTTGAATCTCAAATACCGTTTCTATTCGTTTTCGGATCAAAGAGGAAGAGTGGAGTTGCGAAATCCTTGTTCTAACTCTCACCCAACCTTGGGTTACTAGTTTTGAAGAAAAGAAAGCGACGAAAATGAAAACGGGAGAAGGAGGGAAATCGGTTCACGGCTCAGAGGAAGGAGATGGAAATTGGCGATTTTCTTTCCTTTCTTTTTCTTTCCTTGGTTTTTCCTTTCTTCCTTTTTCCTTCCTTCCTTTTATACTATTTTCTTTTTCTTTTCCTTCCTTCTAGTTTTCCTTTCTTTTTCCCTCCAAACAAACATATATAGATAATAAATATAACTTAACAAATATCTCCAAATATCTAGATATTTGTTAAATTACCGTTTCACCCGAAACGCATTAAATTATCCGTAAAGGATTCATCGCAGTTAATTTCAATTTATTTATCGACGAGAAATTTTAATTGGCATCAAAATATCTTTTTGATTATAAAACTCCAAAATATTATTAACTTTGGCTGAAAAGCCTCCGAGCCAAAATCCAAAATACACCAAAAATACATAAATGGTACTTTAAAATTATGGGTCTTTCAATATCCACTCAGTTTGTACTTAGGAGAATTCTTGTAGAACAAGGTAAGGTTGGTAGTGCCTTTTAGGTATCTAATGATTCTCTTAACAACAATTAAATGTGATTCCCTAGGGTCAGCTTGAAATCTTGCACATACACATTCACTAAACATGATGGTCGGTCTAGAAGTTGTAAGGTAAAATAGGGATCCTATCATTCCTCTATATGTTATTTAATCAACTTTTATGTCTGAATCATCTTTTTCAAGTGAACAAGTTAGGGTGCCATGGTGTAGCCAAGGGTTTGCAATCACTCATCTTAAACTTCCAAAGAAGCTGTTTTGTATATTTAGTTTGATGAATGTATATACCTTTTGACTTTGCTGAATTTGTATCCCTAAGAAGAACTTAACTTCTCCCATCATACTCGTTTGAAATTCAAGCTGCATCAATTTAGAAAATTTGTGGCAAAAAGTGCCATTAATAGATCCAAAAATAATGTCGTCAACATAATTTTGAATAATAAGAATGTCATTTCCTATTGGTTTTCTAAATTATGTTATCTACTTGTCCTTATTCAAAGTTATTTTTAAGCAAGAAGTTACTAAGTCTATCATACCATGCCCTAGATGCTTGTTTTAGACCATACAAAGATTTCCTAAGTTTAAAAACATAATTTGGAAATTCAGAATAACTTCTAACCTGGCTACAGGAGCAAATGTATTACTGTAATCAATGTCATCTTGTTAATTGTAGCCTGGTGCAACAAGTCTTTCCTTGTTTCCACTTGGTTTCAGTAATGTTCTTCTTTGGTATAGGTACTAGATCTCAAACATCATTCTTCCTAAATTCATTTAAATCTTTTTGCATTGCAAAAATCGATCCATCATCTGCCAATGCTTCATTAATAAAGGTAGGCTCAATTGATGAGAGTAAGCCAAACAAAGGGGTTCCTTTTAGTGTTTATCTGGTCCTCAAATGATCACTTGTACTTTTAATTATTAGAGTTTCAAGATGAGATGACTTGTACTTCCATCAAGATCTTCTTTCTGACTTATATTGATTGTTTTTTACTATATCAGATTCATCCTTTGGAGATTTATCATATTCTTCTGATTTGCTTATATCTTCTAGTTTTTCAAGTTTTCTAGTTTGTCTACATCTCCTTCCTCTGGTTCCGGTAAACCTGCACTATCATCAACTTTAACAAGTATGAATTCTTCCAAAATATGAGTTTCCATATTAAACACTTTATAAGCCTTAGATCTTGCAAAATATCTAATAATGATACACTTTTAAGATCTAGAATCAAATTTACCAAGGTTATCTTTAGTGTTCAACATATAACAAGTACAACCAAATTGTTTAAAATAAGATATGCTAGACTTTTTACCTTTTCCATAATTCATATGGTGTTTTATTCAATGTAGATCTAATTACGACTCTATTTTGAATATAACATGTAGTATTAATTATTTCATCCCAAAAGTGTTTTGCAACATTCATATAATTTAATATTGTTCTCACCTTTTCTTGGAGTGATCTATTCTTTTTATATACAACTCCATTTAGTTGGGGTGTTCTAGGAGAAGAGAAGTTATCAGAGATTCCATTCTAATCACAAAAACATTCAAAGAATTTGTTTTCAAATTATCCTCCATGATCACTTCTAATTGTTACAATCTCAAGACCCTTTTAATTCATTATTTTTTTGCTAAATATGATAAACACTTTGTGGGATTCATCCTTACTTCTTAAGAATTATACCCTTGTCCACCTAGTGTAATCATCTACTATAACCAAGCCATATTTCTTTCCACTTAGAGAGGCTGTTTTCACTGGCCCAAAGAGATCTATATGTAAGAGCTCAAGGGGATTTGAGGTAGAGATTGAGTTCTTAGGAGTAAATGAGATATTTGTTTGTTTTCCATTTTGACAAGCTTCACACATAAGGTTTGCATGACCTATTTGAAGTTTATTCGGTTTTGAAATTAATCTAAGGTTTGCATGACCTAAATTTTTGTGCCAAATTAGTTTCTGTAACACCATAATTTCGTAATATTATATTTTAATGACATACAACTATTATCATATGTATGTTCGACATGTGTGTTAATTTCCTTCGTGGTTACCCTACGTGTTTGCCTTAATGATTTATTGAAATTATTAATATTAATAAAGTTGAATTTGTTTTAATATATATATATATATATATATATATATATATATAAACAAAAAATAAACTTGTGTATTGCTGCACTAGTTTACTAACTTTAGCGCTAAAAGAGTGAGCTTATAATAACAATAATAATAAGAATGGAGTATGGCTATATGACAAGCCCGTATTTTATATTCAGGCCTGATAACAAACCTATCACTACAAATATATATATATATATATATATATATATATAAGTGATAGTCTATAGGTTAACGCATTGTTATGCCTTCCGTTCTAAAAAAATTGTCGTCTTGCACATCGTACATCCTACTGATTCCCAAAAAGAAGAGAAAAGTAGGATCGGTTGTTGTTGTCGTGATGCACATCATATATCCTATTAATTCCCAAACATAAAAGAAGGATCGATTGCTTCCCTGTTGCCTCCAGCCTTTTTTTCATTAACCAAAATTATATATTGATTTCAAAGACCAGATGCACTTTCTCAATTCCATCAATTATATCAATATATGGTTTTTGATCGAAGTATATTAATATTGGGCAATATATAGTATATATATATGGTTTTTGATCGAAGTATATTATTATTTTTCATGTTTTTAGAGATTTAGTATCAATTTTTCTGATTTAAGATAATGTGTGAAAAACATAAATGGCAGAAAAATAATGAACACAACGATATTATCCTGGTTCCCCTTATGACCAAGGGTACATCTAGTCCTCTTGCACACCACAAAAGATTTTTCCACTTTTGTTAGAATATGTACAAATTCCACCATAGGATCTCTGCTACAAACTTTTAACACACTTCCTAAGATAGCACACCATTATCTTAGTTAGCAACACATGAAGAAAGTACACCACTTTCCTCAATTTACAACACTTGAAGAAAGTACACCATTTTCCTCAATTAACAATATTTTAATGGTTTAGCAATACTGATTTTGACTGAGATTAATATGATATAACAGTTGATGTAAAAATGATAACAATCTAATATAATTTCAAGTACAATAGAGAACCTTTCTCAATAATATGACAATGTAAAATCTGTACTTGAAATATTAAAGTAAGACTTTGAATAAATCAAAATATTTCAGAAAGTTTGTTCAAAGTTGTTCAAGGTTTGGTAGTAGGATTAATTTTGATTAAACTAATGTTATGGGGTATTTATACTCCATAGACATCACTTCAGATCAGTGGCATTCGTTCCTAGAGGTTTGATGAAGAAATGCAATGATTCGGAACCATTTCAGAATTAAAAAATTGCATTGTTTCCAGTTGTATTCGACTACAACTTGTGTGTAGTCGAATACACATCCTTTTAACGTTCAATATTATTTGAATTTTGAGGCTTGTATTCGAATACACATTCTTGTATTCGAATACAGATGTTTGAATTTGGCCACTGACTTAGTTTTGTATTCAGCTACATCAAGTTGTAGTCAAATACAAATGTGCAGTTTTACCTACTGACTTAGCACTCGTATTTGAATACATTGTCTCGTATTCGAATACAGATGTTCAGTTTTAGCTACTAACATAGCACTCGTATTCGACTACACCATCTCGTAGTCGAATACAAATGTTCAGTTTTAGCTACTGACTTAGCACTCGTATTTGAATACATTGTCTCGTATTCGAATACAGATGTTCAGTTTTAGCTACTAACTTAGCACTCGTATTCGACTACACCATCTCGTAGTCAAATACAGATGTTTAGTTTTAGCTACTGACTTGTCTGTATTCGGCTACAACATGTTGTATTCGAATACAACATTGTATTTTTTCCCTAACATATTATTTTCAAACATTATTTATATATTTTGACACTTTGAAAATACTTTTGATGCATATGCTAAAATGAAAGATTCTCTTGTGCATTTGAAATATACGAATATTAGATTGCATCATGTACATTTACATTATAAAACTTCTAGCATATTTGACCATAGTTGTCTTTGATTGTTTGACTTCTTTTTGAGCTTGCAACTTGATCACTTTCCTTGGTCTTTGTCTTCATCAAAAACATGTATTTTACATTATCCCCCTTTTTGATAATGACAAAACCTTGTTGTTGTTGAGACTTCAAATTGTGTTTGATCGTTTTAATCTTTCTCCCCCATTATACATGCTTACTCCCCCTTTGAGCTTGAGTTCATGCCATCATGTTTTAAACATTTTGAAGACCTACAAAAGTTTTTAACAACAACATACCAATTTTCTCCCCCTTTTGACATGATAAAAAAGAAAGAAAAACAACAAACAAATTACCAACCATATATAGGGAGAATTGAGAATCTGTATTAGACTACACACTTGTTGTATTCAAATACAGGATTTTCTGGAAACATGTATTTGAATACATACAATGTGTATTCGGCTAAGATATTAAAATTGTGTTTCTAAACGAAATTTTCACTAGAAAGACGACATGTAAAGCACATATTCATATTTACAGAAGACATAAACATTAAAAAAAAAAAAACAATTTTATCAATATATCAAGTGAAGATTTTAGATGTTGAAAAGAAGTGACTTACAAAGAATCAATACCTTGTATTAGTACCTTTCTTAACCCAAACATAATGCCCATTTGGAATACCAAATTTATTAACATAACAAGCATTAGGTGTGTGGCCATTTGGACCACAATAAAAGAATGTAGGAGTATATTTACTTGTATATGTATGTATATGAGGTTTCTTTTGAATAAAATTCTTCTTATAATAATGATGATCTTTTTGCATAATTATAAGTTTTTCTTTGTTGGATTGATCACTTTTCTTGACAAAGATGGTTTTATTTATACTTGGTTTATCAAATGTTGAGTAACCAAGACCATTTTTGTTATTGGAATATCTTTGCATATTAAGGATATTTTCCAATCCAACTTGTCCCTTTTCATATCTTTCAATTACTCTATTTAATTGGACAATTTTGAAAGAAAGAGAATCACACTTATTGCATGTAAAATTCTATTTTAATTTTTCATAATCTTTTTCCATAGTGTCAATTTCTCTTTAAGATATGAAATTTGTTTCTTTTGAGTTGACACTATTTTGAACAGATTTTTACATTACATAAATAATTCTTTAATTGTATTTTGAGCATCATTGTACTCAATAAATAATTCACTATTAGTATCATTATTATGAGAAGAGTCTTTGTTACTAACCTCTTCTTCTTCATTGGATTGGTGTGATGCTATCAATGCAACATTTGCACATTCGTCACTTTCTGACTCCGAAGATGAACTGACTTCATTGTCCTCCCATGCTATATAGGCCTTGTTGGATTCTTTTCTTCTCGTGAGCACTATTTTTAATATTTGGGCACTCTGTTTTTATGTGTCCTTTCTTGCCACACTCAAAGCAATTGAAGTTTTGATTCGATGTGGAGACATCCTTCTCCCTGAAAGTTTTATTTTCTTTCCAAATTTATAAGGTTTTTTCATTTTGAAGGAACTTACGAAATTTCTTTACAAGGGAGGTGATGTTTTCATCTTCATCTGAATTCTCATCATTGATTTTCTCTTTTGACTCTGCTTTTAAGGCAATTCTCTTTGGATTCTTTTCTTGACTTTCATTATGTTCTAGCCTTCGAAATTCAATTTCAAGTTCTTGAAGTTTTCCGAAAAGTGCAGAAACAGACATCTTTAATAGGCTTTTCTTTTCAAAAATTATCATTACGTAAGGTTGCCAAGCCCTTATTAGTGATCTTAGAACTTTAAGGTTCAATTCATCATTAGTGAAGATTTTACCAAGCGTCGTCAAGTGGTTGGTCAAATGAGAAAATCTTTTCTGTAAGTCCAAAATGGATTCTCCAGGCTGCATTCGAAATAATTCGTATTCTTGAGATAATGTATTGATTTTGGAACATTTTACCTCAATAGTTCTTTCATGTGTTACTTCAAGTGTATCCCAGATTTCTTTATCCGTTTTGCAATGTGACACACGAAAGAATTCATCCATTCCTAGTGCTGATTGTAACATGTTTTTGGCCTTCTTATCAAACAACATTTTCCTCTTGTCATCATGTGTCCATGAGTCTTTAATTTATCTTTCTTCTTTATTGTCGATGATTGTTTTTGGAACATATGGACCATTTTCTACTGCATCCCAAATATCATCTCCTTGTGCCTCAAGATATGTCTGCATGCGTATCTTCCAAAAGTCATAATGTTCTCCAACGAAGCATGGTGGTTTATTGCTACTACCAACATCTCTAAAAACTCGTAGTGTGAACGCCATTAATAAGGATCGAGGAGCAAATTACCGAAACCTGCTCTGATGCAAATTGTAAGAACAGAGGTGCACCTAAGAGGGGGGGGGTGTGAATTAGGTGTTTAGAAGTTTTCTTGTTTTTAGAGATTTAGTGATCGATTTTTCTGATTTAAGATAATGCATGAAAAAGATAAATGGCAGCAAATTAATGAACGCAATGATATTATCCTGGTTCCCCTTATGACCAAGGGTACATTCATTCCTTTTGCACACCACAAGAGATTTTTCCACTATTGTTAGAATATGTACAAATCTCACCCTAGGATCTCTGCTACAAACTTCTAACAAACTTCCTATGATAGCACACCACTATCTTAGTTAGCAACACATGAAGAAAGTACACCCCTTTCCTCAATTTACAACACTTGAAGAAACTACACCACTTTCCTCAATTTACAATATTTGAATGGTTTAGCAATACTGATTTTGACTGAGATTAATATGATATAACAGTTGATGCACAATGATAACAATACTGATTTAGGCCTGGACATATGACTGAATTATATTACTGGATATATATTCAAAAATTAATCTACATCAAAAGAATTCATTTTATTTAGCTATAATTAAAAGTAGTCTACAGTATGCATCAGTTTAAATAAATACTATCAATAGTATTTTATATATGCTACGTGATTCTGCTTTATTTTAATTAAAATTATACATTTATGTTATTTTATTATATTTATAAGTACATTTTGTATTAAAATATATTTTTGAGTTATATTATGAATAGCAGATAATTTATTTAATTCATTTTAATAAATAATTTATTTATCTTTTGGAGCAAGTAATTAATTTTTATTTGATTGTTGCGTTGATTTATTTTCTTTCTCGAACTGTTAGAGAAGGTGTTCGACGAAGACGCGACACATTAAATCAGCGGATCGACTTCCTTGGGAAAAATCTTCAGCTAAGGTAAGGGGTGAGATAAGGTTCTATTTTATGAGTATAAAATAACATGGGATGAATGGGAGTACCGAAGTTCCCATATATTCATCTGAGGCTTACTACGTACGGTCGAGCTCTATTGAGTAATAATAATTAATTAATAATATATGAATGGTAATAGTGTGGAATAAAATATAATTTAACAACCTATAGAATTACCTTTAATCTATTTATATCAAGATTGCATGCTGTCTGATTTTATGAAGTCTTATGTTGATTGTAATTGTATGAATGCTATGTACTTGAGTGTTCTTGTTACTTGATTGAAATTGTGATATTACTTGAAGATGCCACCTAACCTTAACACAACTTGCTGCACCTAATGTCAATTATAATGTATTATGTATCACATATCTTGAAGTTACTGTACCATTTGAACTTAAATCTGGTTTAATACACTTGCTTCCAAGGTTTAATGGTCTTGCAGGTGAGGATCCCCACAAACACTTGAAGGAATTCCATGTTGTGTGTTATGCCATGAAGCCTCAAGGAGTCACAGAAGACCACATTAAGCTGAGAGCCTTCCCATTTTCACTCCAAGATGCTGCCAAGGACTGATTATACTACCTTCAACCAGGTTCTGTTACAAGTTGGAATGATCTCAAGATATTGTTTCTAGAAAGAAATTTCCCTTCCTCAAGAGCTGTTTCAATCAGAAAAGAAATATGTGGCATCAGACAGATTGTCAGAGAATCATTACATGAGTATTGGGAGAGATTCAAGAAATTAGTGTCAAGCTGTCCTCATTAATTCTCGGCAGTTTACAACTAGAAACAATTCAACAATGTTGACAAAGGGTGTGAATGAAATTCAAGCTTCTTCCCACAAGAATTAAGAAGGAAAACTTGACGAGCTTACATCTTTAGTAAAAAAATTGGCAATAGGTAAAACCCAAGTAGTTGTATGTGGTATTTGCACTTCTCCAGAGCATCCTTCAAATTCATGTCCTACATTGCAAGAAGACCCAATTGCTGATGCTCCTCAAGCATATGCAGCAAATATATACAATCCTGGTTGGAGAAACCATCCCAACTTGAGATGGGGGAATTCATCTGCACAACAACAATCTAGGCAGTAACAACAAAATATTCCTCAACAGCAAAACAATGCACCTTCATTAGAGGACCTCGTTAAACAGATGGTTGTCCAAAATCTCCAATTTCAACAAAGAATAGATTCCACCATTCAAAATTTGGAAACAAAGATTGGTCAGCTAGCCACTTCAATCAATCAATTACATGCTTAGGGGTCAAACCAATTGCCTACACAGTCAGTAGTAAATCCAAATGCTCCCAATGTTAGTGCAATTACATTCAGGTCTGGGAGAGCTGTTGAAATACCAAAGGTACCTGAAACTGTAGTGAAAAATAACAAGGTTGATGAGGATACTTTGATATATGAAACTGTTGATGTTGACCAAAATGTACCACTTCCTTTTCCTCAAAGGGTAGTGAAGACTAAGAAAATGGACGAGGCAGATAGGGATAACGAGATCCTAGATGCATTTAGGAAGATGGAAGTGAATATTCCCCTTCTTGAAGCAATTAAACAGATTCCAAGATATGCAAAATTTCTAACAGATTTGTGCACACACAAGAGAAGTTTAAAAGGTAATGAAAGAGTAAACATGGGGCGAAATGTTTCAGCCCTCATTCAGCCCATGCCTTAGAAATGCAAAGATCCAGGAACTTTTTCCATTCCATGTACCATAGGCAATAGTCAATTTGAAAATGCTATGTTAGATTTAGGAGCTTCCATTAATGTTATTCCTACATCTATTTTTAACTATCTTGCTCTTGGACCTTTACAAAGTACAGGTGTTACCATTCAATTGGCGAACAGGAGCAATACTCGTTTCGCTGGACTTGTGGAGGATTTACTTGTTCGAGTTAATGAATTGATATTTTCTGCAGATTTTTACATTTTGGACATGGAGGGAGAGAATAAATCCAACAGGGTGCCTATCATCTTAGGCATACCATACTTGAAAACTGCTAGAACAAAAATTGATGTGCATGCTGGAACTTTATCCATGGAATTTGGTGATATCATTGTTAAATTTAACATCTTTTATGCTATGAAACACCTCGTGGAAGAGCATTCTATTTTTCAAATTGAATTGCTTGCTGATTTGGTTGATGACACTTACCCCGATATGTTTGCTACTGATTTTCCTTCATTTTCTGGTTTTGATGATACTTGTACTTGTGAATTATGTACAGATACTCAATTGTGCTCTATGTGTGCTTAGATCGAAGTTGCCTGGCAGGTTGATCATTGTGCTGATATTGATATTTCTACTAACATAATTGATTTTGCAGACTTAGCTTCGGCCACTGGTGTTGTACCTTCCATTGAACAACCACTGACTATAGAGCTTAAACCACTTCCTGAAAATT
>NC_021163.2:25435791-25446673 GCF_000331145.2 Cicer arietinum | reverse complement strand
CTGCCTTGCAGGTTGATCATTGTGCTGATATTGATATTTCTACTAACATAATTGATTTTGCAGACTTAGCTTCGGCCACTGGTGTTGTACCTTCCATTGAACAACCACTGACTATAGAGCTTAAACCACTTCCTGAAAATTTGAAATATGCATATTTATAAGGAAGTGGCAAGTTACCTATGATTATTTCATCCAAACTTGATGATGAACAGGAAGATGAGTTGTTGCAGATTTGGAGAAAACACAGGAAGGCAATCGAATGGACCTTGGCTGATATTCCTGGTATTAGCCCATCCATGTGTATGCATAGGATACTACTGGAGGATGGGGTAAAATCAGTTAGGCAGCCTAAAAGGCGACTTAACCCATTAATTTTGGATGTTGTAAAAAAAGAAATGACCAAGCTCTTGCAAGGAGACATTATATACCCCATCTCTAATAGTCAATGGGTGAGTCCGGTGCATGTAGTACCAAAGAAAACTAGACTCACAGTGGTTAAAAATAAAAATGATGAACTTATCCCCACACGAGTGCAGAACAGTTGGATGGTATGCATCCATTATAGGAGACTAAACCAGGCAACTAGAAAAGATCATTTTCCTTTACCATTCATTGATCAGATGCTTGAACGTTTGGCTGGTAAGTCACATTATTGTTTTCTTGATGGTTTTTTTGGTTATTTTCAAATCCATATTGCACTAGAGGACCAAGAAAAGACTACATTCACTTGTCCTTTTGGCACATTTTCCTACAGGAGGATGCCCTTTGGCCTATGCAATGCTCTTGGCACTTTCCAACGCTGCATGATTAGTATTTTCTCTGACTTGATAGAAAATTGTATTGAAGTTTACATGGATGATTTTACTGTGTATGGTTCCTCATTTGATGCATGCTTGAACAATTTAGATAGAGTTTTGCATAGATGTATTGAAACTAACCTTGTGCTGAATTATGAAAAATGTCTTTTTATGGTTGAACAAGGCATAATTTTGGGACATGTAATCTCTAAAAATAGGATAGAAGTGGATCCTGCCAAGATTGATGTGATTTCAAATTTGCCTTACCCATCTTGTGTAACACCCCAAAATTTTCATGTATATTATATATGTGTTTTTTTTAAGTAATTGCTATTATTAATTTAATAATTATTTTATGTGTAAATAAATTAAATTAAGTTTTATCACACTTTATTCTACGTGAATAATTATAATCTTTATTTTTATTTGATTGTTTTGGCATGACAAGTACATGAAGACGATTTATGATGTCATTATTTCCTAAATGGACTATTGTGCATTTTTTTTTATTTGATTAGTTTCCGTAATCATGAAATTGATTTGTTTGATAGGTTTGTTTTATTTTGTTATGTGTGAGTGGTACTCTTGTCTTGCTTGATTTATTTTGATAATATATTAGTTGAGTTATTTAATTAAATTATAATTTATAAAAGTTATATTGTTTGTTAGTTTTATTTGCGATCAAATAAGTATTCATTTTAGGAGATATTATAGCGTTAGTGAAACCCAATCTTTATATATAAGTGTTTGAAAAATATTTTTGGTTCATCCTATAAAAACAAAAATTAGTTACTTGACTCATTCTTTTACTCTCCTTTATGACAAGATTTTATGACAATTCATGGTGTTTTCTTGGAATAATGTGCATTAACTCATTTTAAAAAACTTTAATTTATTTTTTAAAGGAAGATTATAAATTTAATTATAAGTTTTTTTTGTGCAATTAAGAGTGGGCACAAAAAGACTATTGTCCTTTTTGTATATCATGCATTCATCTCTTTTAAACTAAAATTATAATTTTATTTTCATTGTCTACAAAAATAATTCTATGAAATTTTTGGTTTCGTAACTATTAGATAAAAAAATATTAAATGGATGATGTGACAATCTCTAATTTACTTATTTAGTTAAAATTGGTGCGTGACACTTTCAATATATGGTGAACTCTATTAGTTAATTATAATTAACTCATACACATGATATCAATTGACTTTGTAACAACCTAATAAAATTAAAGAAATAGTAATTATTTGTAGCATAATGTTGGAATTAAGTGCACTTCAATTTTAGACAACAAATCAAGGGTAGTAGTACACCGTAAATAGCTTATATGCTCATACATTTCCATTAGGCCTCTTGTTGTCACCTCTATTTTTCATTCGTACACTCTCAAAATAATTCTCTAAGTCGTAAGTTCCAATATCTATCTGTGTTGAATTCATTACTGCCTCATCAGCTATTTCTCGTGCGAATTTTGAGGTGTTAAGAAAGAAAGCGCACAAGGTAAGGGCTTTTCCACATGCAAGGTTAGGCTAGATATTAAATTAATAGTTTGTAAGATATTGATATATGTCTTGATGTCTTAAAAGAAAAATATTAATATTTATTTGCCTTAAATAATTTAACTATGATATTTTGTTTTTATGAGTAATATGGTTGCTTTGATAAAGTTAATTATAAATTTCGATTTTTTTTATTATAACATGAGTAATATGTTTGATGTCATATATTTGATGTAAAGTTATTATTTTTATGTTGTTTATGTGTACTTAATTATAAAGCTATGATTTTTATTATGATCTCATGAGTAATATTTTTTTAGGATGTCTTTAATTTAAAGTTTCGATTTTTGTGCTATTTCATTTCAAAGTTTTGATTTTTAAGAAATCTATATGAGTCTTGGGGGAATTGGGGTAAAGTTTTAATTTTAATTATGATAACATGATTAAGTTGATTTTTGTGATGTGTTTAGCGGCAAACCTTGATTTGTATGTCTAAATGACTAATAATCAGAGAAAATTTATAGTAGAAGAAATAAAGTTTATATTTGTTATGTGAGTTTTGATGTCTATCAATAACACGTCGTTAATCCAATTTTATAGTTTATAAAACGAAAGTTATAACCGTAAGAAATTTATTCATGTGTTTGTGTGATATATATTTGGGATAACAAAATTATTAACTCTTGATTGTAAGCGTCTATGAGAACAAAACTTTGATGTCTTATGTGATTAAAATTTAATCTTAAATATTTTATCTTTATGGTTGCCTAAGTGACAGGTGATTCGTGTTTTAAATAATATTATTTTTGTGGTTGCCTAAGTGGCTTGTGATTTGTGTTTTGAATATTTTATCTATGTGGTTGTCTAAGTGGTTTGGTTGGTGGTTTGTATTTTAAATATTTTTATCTTTGTGGTTGCCTAAGTGGTTGGTGATTTGCGTTTTAAATATTTGTACCTTTGTGGTTGCCTAAGTGGTTGGTGATTCGCGTTTTAAATATTGTTATCTTTGTGGTTACCGAAATGGCTAGTGATTTGTGTTCTAAATATTATCTTTGTGGTTGCCTAAGTGGCTGGTGATTTGTGTTTTAAATATTGTTATCTTTGTGGTTGCCTAAGTGGCTGGTGATTTGAATTTTAAATATTGTTATCTTTGTGGTTGCCTAAGTGGCTGGTGATTTGTGTGATTATCTAAGTTGGTGGTGATATATATCTTTGAGCATCGTTATTATTTCATGACACATCATATGCATCTTTGTGGACGCCTGTGTGGTTGGTTTAATTTTCTCCATTGGTATGGGTGACTTCTGTGTGGACGCCTGTGTGGCTGGTTATATCCAGATCATATATGTTTAGGAGCATGCATAACTTGCATACATTTTATTGTTATTTTCTTCTGATCTAATTATTTGCTCTACGGTTGCTACTTGATTTATTTAGATACATTCTATGACTTTTGATACATCTTTGAGAACTATTAAAGAATCAATTTTTTAAATCTTTTATTACGAAAAGATCTTATATTCATATCTTATGGTTGTTAATTTATTATTTGGTTTAATTTTTGTTGTGAGATGAACTGACCCCTTACACCAACCTTTAGGTACTAATGATTTCAAAGAGTTGCATCAATGCTGTTTGATCGGTGGGGAAAATGAGATTTTACTTAAAAATAATATTTTGTATTACTAAATTTTTGTGGCACATTGTAAAGTTATTTACTCTTCATCATTAACTTTTAATAGAAATGCGGACGTGATATTTCATTTGCTAAAAAAAAATTGAATGTCATTAATTTCAGTCAATATTGTTTCTTTTGAATTTCACTTAAAGAAAATTTATTTTATTTTGGACCATAAATGAATATCGATCTAACAATTAGAATATTAATTTTGCAAATAAATAAATAAATAATATTTTAGTAAATTACATTACGTTCTTTTACGAAAAAAAATATATTAAGTTATTTTCTTACACATTTTCAATTTATTACATGATGAACTACTCATGAGGAAAAAAAATTAGTTGTTTCTAAAAGAAAATAAATATTCTTCAGTAATATTCGGATCAAAAATTTGGGGCGTTACATGTGGTATCATAGCACTAATTCTCGGACCTTGTGGGGTGAATGTGTCGTGTATGTTGCATGTATTGTGATGTTGCTTGTGTTATTTGTTCGATTTTCTAATTTTTGAATTTTATTAATTACTTAAAATTTTAATTATATGTCATTAATTGTGTAATGTTCTTGAATTTGAATTTTACTAATTACTTAAATTTCTGTTATGGGTCATTAATTGTGTAACCTCCCTGAATTTGAATTTTACTAATTACTTAAATACATATTATGTGTTCTTAATTATATTAATTGTTTGGTTTTCTAATCATTGAATTTTTATTAATTACTTAAATCTCTATTATGTGTCATTGATTATGTTAATGCTTTTTTTTCTTCTAATTATTGAATTTTATTACTTAAATTCTTATCGTCATTAATCGTGTAACCTCCATGGATTTTTCTCATTAAATATATGCCTTATTTATTTGGTGGTTTCATGGTGTTATTTAATTGTTTATTTAGTTGTTTTCAGATCTAAAATCTCTGTCTACTTGTATGTTCTTAACATTGTCTTTTTATATTATTTAGAAATATTCTTATTAATTTGATAGATTTTACTATCTTTCAATGATTTTTTTTACTTGTTTATCGTATGACTATTTTGATTTAATAATCTTAGACTCTCTACTTTTTACTCACGTTAAATGTTTTGTGATCTAGCTATTATTTAGCTTAATTAGTCTTGTTAATAATAATCATGAATATTACAAACTAATTTCATCTTCTACTTGATACAAATGAGTATTACTATGTTATAAAATATAGTGCCACATGTTATTGTTGTTATCATTGTCTCTTTTATGTTACTTTTATGAAACTATAAATTTTCGATTTCATGAATTGCAAATGTTTTAAAACGAATATCATTTAATTCAATGTGATTATTAGTGTTAGAAATAAATTTTCGTTTTAATTTTTTTAGTTAAGATGTTTTTTGATATTCCAAAGGTAATTAATACACTAATTTGATTTTGATTTTACTTCTTAAATTAATTTTCTTAAGACAAATTTAATGCAATTACGTTTTCTTTTTGAATTTATATACATATTTAATATTTTATTTAGTTATGAATATTGTTTACACACTGTAAGCTGAAGAGTTAAGATAGTATGTTGTTGTAATTATTTTACCATTAATATTATTATTATTATTATTATTATTATTATTATTTGTTAAGATTTAGATTTTATTTTATGTTAAAAGTTACATAAAAAGGACTAAAAATGATTTTCCCTTGTCAACAATCATTGAATATTTTTATTACTATAAAATAAATTTTGTCTGGTAACCTAAATTAAAATGTTTTTCCAGTATTTATTATTATAATCTAAATGCCACAAATTTTAATTATAAAATTATGTTTTTTTTTACTTTTATTTTATCATGATATTAATTTTAAAATATTGGTTGGATTAAAAAGAGTTAACATGGTTGAAATGAATGGAAGACGCGACGATGCATTCGTGCTATAAAAGTGTACTAAAAGTATTTTAATAGTCTTGATTTAAAGAAAAATTAATATGATTATTACTAAATAAGTAGCAGAGGTTAATCACGGTGATTTAATTTCGAAGAAGGCGATAACAATAATTCATTTTTACCATCCTCAATAATATTTTTTAACTATTAAAAAGTCTATCAAGATTTATTTTATTTTGCATTGTCTTTATGAGATAAGTTATAATATTTGTGTGCTATTAATAATGATAAATGTATCGAATTTATGGAATTTAATAAAATTCAATAGGTGAGTTTTATTAATGTGTTTATTTTTATTTATATTTCACTCATTTTTATTTTCATTAACAAATTTTAAACGTTTTATTATTATTGCTATTATTATTATTATTATTATTATTATTATTATTATTATTATTATTATTATTATGGTGATTATTATTATTATTATTATTATACATCATTACTTATGAATTTTGCATATTAGTATTGCATTGTCAATTTCGTTATAGAAATGCATTTTTGAAAGGATCTATGCTATCCCTCTTGTTCTATTTTGTAAATTTTAAATTATTATTATAAACATAAAATTCTAAATTTGATCTATTTTAATAAACGATATTCTCGGTTTTGTCTCTTTTGTTTTTCTTTATATGCTCACTGGTTTGCATTAACTAGTTAATGTGTTTAACAAGTAAAATTTATACAATTCAAGTTTTTATACTAGTTAATGTGTTTAACGAATATCATTTAATTCAATGTGATTATTAGTGTTAGAAATAAATTTTCCTTTTAATTTTTTTAGTTAAGATATTTTTTGATATTCCAAAGGTAATTAATAAACTAATTTGATTTTATTTTACTTCTTAAATTAATTTTCTTAAGACAAATTTAATGCAATTACGTTTTCTTTTTGAATTTATATACATATTTAATATTTTATTTAGTTATGAATATTGTTTACACACTACAAGATGAAGAGTTAAGATAGTACGTTGTTGTAATTATTTTACCATTAATATTATTATTATTATTATTATTATTATTATTATTTGTTAAGATTTAGATTTTATTTTATGTTAAAAGTTATTATTATCTAAATGCCACAAATTTTAATTGTAAATATTATGTTTATTTTTTATTTTCTATTTTATCATATTATTAATTTTAAATGATTGGTTGGATTAAAAAGAGATAACAGCGTTGAAATGAATGGAAGACGCGACTTGCATTTGTGCTATAGAAATGTACTAAAAGTCTTTTAATAATCTTGATTTAAAGAAAAATTAATATGATTATTAATAAATGAGTAGGAGAGATTAATCACGGTGACTTAATTTCAAAGAAGGCGATAACAATAATGCATTTTTACTATCATCGAGAATTTATTTTACCTATTAAACAGTCTATCAAGATTTATTTTATTTTCCATTTTTTTATGAGATAAGTTACAAAATGTGTGCTATTAATAATGATAAATATATTGAGTTTATGGAATTTTAAAAAATTCAATAGGTGAGTTTTATGAATGTCTTTATTTTATTTGAATTTCAATCATTTTTATTTTCATTAACAAATTTTAAACGTTTTATTATTATTGCTATGATTATTATTATTATTATTATTATTATTATTATTATTATTATTATTATTATTATTATTATTATTATTATGGTGATTATTATTATTATTATTATTATTATACATCATTCCTTATGAATTTTGCATATTAGTATTGCATTGTCAATTTCGTTATAGAAATGCATTTTTGAAAGGATCTATGCTATCCCTCTTGTTCTATTTTGGAAATTTTAAATTATTATTATAAACATAAAATTCTAAATTTGATCTATTTTAATAAACGATATTCTCGGTTTTGTCTCTTTTGTTTTTCTTTATATGCTCACTGGTTTGCATTAACTAGTTAATGTGTTTAACAAGTAAAATTTATACAATTCAAGTTTTTATATTTTAGTTGAATTGTTGATGATTAACTAATTTTTGTGACACTAATGGGGATTCAAAATAATTTTACTTGATTTTTTAAGAGATGTGTCAATACGTGTGAGTATCTTGTCCGTTTGTTTTTCCTCTTAGTTTCGAGGACGAAACCATTTTTAAGGGAGTAAGTATTGTAACACCCCAAAATGTTCATGTATATTATATATGTGTTTTTTTTAAGTAATTGCTATTATTAATTTAATAATTATTTTATGTGTAAATAAATTCAATTAAGTTTTATCACACTTTATTCTACATGAATAATTATAATCTTTATTTTTATTTGATTGTTTTGGCATGACAAGTACATGATGACGATTTATGATGTCATTATTTCCTAAATGGACTATTGTGCATTTTTTTTATTTGATTAGTTTCGATAATCATGAAATTGATTTGTTTGATAGGTTTGTTTTATTTTGTTATGTGTGAGTGGTATTCTTGTCTTGCTTGATTTATTTTGATAAAATATTAGTTGAATTATTTAATTAAATTATAATTTATAAAAGTTATATTGTTTGTTAGTTTTTTTGCGATCAAATAAGTATTCATTTTAGGAGATATTATAGCGTTAGTGAAACCCAATCTTTATATATAAGTGTTTGAAAAATATTTTTGGTTCCTCATTTAAAGCTATGATTATAAAAATATGGAACCATAAAAATCATGAGCTATAAAAATACAAATGAAATCATGAGATCATACAAATGAGGAACCATAGAAATATGCATATTTCTTTATATATAAGCTATGAATTTTGTGTTGTACCTTCCATTGAACAACCACCGACTATAGAGCTTAAACCACTTCCTGAAAATTTGAAATATGCATATTTAGAAGGAAGTGGCAAGTTACCTATGATTATTTCATCCAAACTTGATGATGAACAGGAAGATGAGCTGTTGCAGATTTTGAGAAAACACAGGAAGGCAATCGGATGGACCTTGGCTGATATTCCTGGTATTAGCCCATCCATGTGTATGCATAGGATACTACTGGAGGACGGGGTAAAATCAGTTAGGCAGCCCAAAAGGCGACTTAACCCATTAATTTTGGATGTTGTAAAAAAAGAAGTGACCAAGCTCTTGCAAGTAGACATTATATACCCCATCTCTAATAGTCAATGGGTGAGTCCAGTGCAGGTAGTCCCAAAGAAAACTGGACTCACAGTGGTTAAAAATAAAAATGATGAACTTATCCCCACACGAGTGCAGAACAGTTGGAGGGTATGCATCCATTATAGGAGACTAAACCAGGCAACTAGAAAAGATCATTTTCCTTTACCATTCATTGATCAAATGCTTGAACGTTTGGATGGTAAGTCACATTATTGTTTTCTTGATGGTTTTTTTGGTTATTTTCAAATCCATATTGCACCAGAGGACCAAGAAAAGACTACATTCACTTGTCCTTTTGGCACATTTTCGTACAGGAGGATGCCCTTTGGCTTATGCAATGCTCCTGGCACTTTCCAACGCTGCATGATTAGTATTTTCTCTGACTTGATAGAAAATTGTATTGAAGTTTTCATGGATGATTTTACAGTGCATGGTTCCTCATTTGATGCATGCTTGAACAATTTAGATAGAGTTTTGCATAGATGTATTGAAACTAACCTTGTGCTGAATTATGAAAAATGTCATTTTATGGTTGAACAAGGCATAGTTTTGGGACATGTGATCTCTAAAAATGGGACAAAAGTGGATCCTGCCAAGATTGATGTGATTTCAAATTTTCCTTACCCATCTTGCATCCGCGAGATTCGTTCCTTTCTTGGCCATGCAGGTTTTTACAAACGCTTTATCAAGGATTTCAGCAAGATAGCTCTTCCGTTGTCAAATTTGTTGCAAAAAGATGTCAGTTTCACCTTCGATGACAAATGCAAGAAGGCATTTGATTTCTTAAAGGCAGCAATGACCTCTACTCCCATAATTCAGCCACCCAATTGGACCCTCCCTTTTGAAATTATGTGTGATGCATCTAACTATGTCGTGGGAGCAGTCCTTGCACAAAGGGTTGGTAAGGTTGCCCATGTTATTTATTATGCTTCTAGGACTTTAGATTATGCACAGACTAAATATACTACCATTGAAAAGGAACTTTTAGCTATTGTTTTTGCACTTTATAAGTTTAGATCATATTTGTTAGGTTCGAAGGTAGTTATTTTTACTGACCATGCAACTTTGAAGTTCTTGTTGAAGAAACCAAAAGCAAAACTGAGATTGATCCGCTGGATGTTGTAACTCCAAGAATTTAATTTAGGGATTAAAGATAAGAGTGTAGATAAAAGCATAATAGAAATGGATGAGGACCCCATCCCCATTCAAGATGACTTCCCTGATGAGCAACTGCTACAGTTGCGTGAGGTAACTCCTTGGTTTGCTGATTTAGTTAATTATCTAGTTGTTGGAGTTTTTCCTGCAGATGCATCCCTAACACAAATACACAAACTTAAAAGTGATTCCAAATACTATGTGTGGGATGATCCATATATGTGGAAATTCTGTAATGACCAGGTGATTAGGCGATGTGTTTCCTACCATGAGGCTCAATCCATTCTTCATTTTTGTCATGCCTCTCAAATTGGAGGACATTGTGGTCCTCAACGAACAGCAAGAAAAGTCTTAGACTCGGGTTTCTTTTGGCCCACTTTGTTTAAAGATGCTTTTGAGACCTACAAAACTTGTGAACAGTGGCAAATAGCAGGAACAACAATCACTCGTAGGAGTGAGATGCCTCAACAACCTATGCTTTTCTGTGAAGTATTTGATGTGTGGGGCATTGACTTTGTGGGTCTTTTTCCTGTATCTTTTGGTTATGTCTATATTTTACTAGCTGTTGATTAAGTTTTGAAGTGGTTGGAAGTAATACCTACTAGGACTAATGATTCTAAAGTTGTTGCAGGTTTTATCAGATCAAATATTTTTTGCAGGTTTGGAATACCCCGAGCCATCATAAGTGATCAAGGCACTCATTTTTGCAACCACACCATGGACGCTTTGCTTCA
>NC_021163.2:25408018-25435555 GCF_000331145.2 Cicer arietinum | reverse complement strand
GATCTTAGAAAAGATGGTGTAGCCAAACAGGAAAGATTGGAGCCACCGACTTGAAGAAGCTCTTTGGGCTCATAGAACAGCCTACAATACACCAATAGGAATGTCCCCTTATCGACTTGTGTTTGGTAAGGCATGCCACCTCCCAGTAGAAATAGAGCACCTTGCTTATTGGGCGGTCAAGAGTTGTAACCTTGAGATGGAGAAAGCAGGTTTGGAGAGAAAGCTTCAATTGCAACAACTTAAAGAGCTTAGACTTGAAGCTTACGAGAACTCTCGCATCTATAAGGAGAAAACTAAGTACTTTCATGATAAGATGATTTCTAGGAAGAAATTTTCCATTGGACAAAAAGTTTTATTGTTCAACTCCCGTTTAAAAATTATGGCTGGGAAACTTCGATCGAAGTAGATTGACCCTTTTGTTGTTACTAACATTTTTCCTCATGGTGTAGTGGAAATAAAAAGTGAAAACACCGAAAAAAATTTCAAAGTAAATGGACAACGCCTCAAGCTATTCCATGAGAGCTTTGTGCTTGGAGATTCTACCGTAGAAGAACTTTCCTTGGAAAAGCCCACCTACACTGAAGTTTAAATATAAGGGTATTATTTAGGATTCTATTTGTTATGATTTTAATTATTATAATTTCAAAAGTAAAAAACAATAATAATAATAATAATAATAATAATAATAAATAAAAATAAATAAAATAAATAAATAAAAATAAAAATAAAAATAAAAAATGGACATTGCATTGCATGCTTTTCATGGTTGTAAATGTTGAGAGTTTGTTTGGATTGGCATGATTAGATAGTTTTTTGCATTCTTGGTAAAATAAATTGGATTAAAATGCTAAATTATGTATCATTTGTGATAAGTCATTAACCTTTGTGAGATTTTTGAGCCTTATTATGAATGGAATGCATTTTTCCATGCTTTTTTTTCTTGTCTGTTATCTCACTCATGATTGCTAGTTACGCCAGAACTTGACTTGACTCTTGTCTGCATGCATATATTGAAATGATCTAGGCATTTGTTTCTAATTAAGCTACCAGTCAAATAAGTTTACCCTACAATTATCCATTTGTTTAAGCCCCTTTGAGCCTAATTACCCTTTTTTTTGTTAGATAGCTCATTACAAGCCTAAAAGTGAAAAACAATGAACTGCCTCAATTTTGGGGGATAAAGGAGTCTTTCCTTACATAAGTGTAGGGGTGCTCAACTTGTTTGTTTAAATTTGAGAGTGATTGATCATTATGTGCATGTGTTTCAAATATAGATTATAGAGGCTTGTCAAGCCTATGGTAGTGCTAGCTTTCATGACGTGTTTTGAGTGTAAACAGTAGCCCAAACACTTTGAGTGTAAACACTTTGAGAGAATTTTATATCCCAGGAGGACTCTATCACTTATGATACATTTTTTAGTTAACTTGTCCTCTTGTTTGCCTTGGTTGTGATAAAAAAAACTATTCATAATTGCCTTAAGCTAGAAATATTTCTCTCTCTCACCACTTTGCATTCATAAGAATATTTGGAATCACATGCATTGTTATGCTCGTAGTGCAAAAGTTTAAGTGTGGGGGAATTTGATCATAGCATTTGGGCACATGTTTTTAGCTTTTTAGTTTGATATTTTAAAAGCTCTTTATATCTTAGATTAATATTTTTAACTTGCTTCTAAACTTTGGGTTGAATTTGAATTATAATTTTATTATTTTCATTTTAATTTTATTATTTGCATTTTAATTTTATTATTTATATTTTGACTCTTTCTCGCTCTGTATGTCATAACTTGAGCTTTAGATATCGAATTGGCACATATGAGCAGGCGATGGAAAGACAAAAATCTGAGCTACAACCTTTGTGGTTGAAGGAAAGACTAATTCCAAACTTTACTGGGCCGAAATTGAAAATTTCGTAATCTGGATATTTGTAGTAATTTTAATTAGCGGGCCACTTGTTTTTAAACCCTAAACGCTAAAGTCCAATAGCAAGTACTATATATTGGCAGTTTTGTTTTTTTTCTAAGATGGGGAAAATTAGTATTCAAATTGCTACAAGAAATAAACAGTTTTATTTTAATTTCATAGAAGACTAATTTTATAAGATTAATCCACGAGTTCAGAGTTTCATCAACACCTTGAGATTCAGGTTACACTGTCAATTTCTATTCATGATTATATTCTTATTTATTTGATTATATTGATGTTTTGATTGTTTAAATTGAATTTCAATAGGATTGATTAAATTTATTTGAAAGAATTTGGTTTCGGTTTCTAATTTAATTGAATTATAATTTTGCGACGTTTGATCGTTAATTATAATATTTTAATGATTGTGATGCTTAATTCAATCAAAGAAACCAAATTCACATAGGATTGATTACGCTTGTTTGATTAATTCTATAGTCAAATAAGAATAGAATCATAAATTAGAAATTAAACTCATTGATAGAATCTGTGATAGGTTTGAAACTCGAATAAGTGGATTAATAGTTTTGCTCATCCGTTAAAACAAAAATCTAAAAACCCTCTTTTTAATTTCAATTTTCAATTTGGTTATTATTACTATATCAGAAGTCCTTATGAAACGATTCGAGTTATTACCTCTATTTACATTTTATCAATTGTATTTGACCCGTGTGCGACAACAAATCAATTTACTTAGAGTTGAAGCAACAAAACTAAGATGTGTAGGAATAAAGTTACACAAGTAATTTATCATGGTTCACCACTAACTTGGCTACATCGAGTCCCTTCACTGAAAATGATCTAATCCTCTAATTCAACAACTAGAATTACAAAGCACCTGACCTTCGAAACTAGTTTTCTCAAGCAGCCTAACAACCTCAGACTTTTTGAGGAACACACACAACTTGACTCTACCAGCCAAGTCTTCTCCGCCCAATTTGACAACCTCAGATTGTTGAAGGCACACTAACACCATTATCAGGTTTGAATAAAAAGGTTTGCAACTTGAGTAGTTGTTTCTAACAACATGATTATAATAATGACTATCACAGTTTATAAAAAAAAACCTTTAGTATCTATTTATAGATAAAATTAGGGCTTTAATTTAATCCTTGTTTAATTATGAATTTCATCTTCATTTCTAGCTTCGTCAACAATGATTTTATTAAAAAATAATTATGAAAAAAAATGTTTTTTTGATAAGATGTTCATTAACCAATACTTTATTTCTGAATCCTATATGAGCAGTTATTCTAGATTTATTATGTTTGTATTTTGTTTAGATTGAGTTTGTAAATTCTTCAGATTTATAATATTCATATTTTGTTCATATTCAATTTGTAAATTCTTCAAATTGATATTGTTCATATTTTATTAAGATTGAGTATGTAAAGTCTTTAAATTGATATTGTTAGTATATTTTTAATATTTTTTTCACAAATTCTTTAGATGAAACGTCTTTCGTATTGCTTGCTTTGATCTAAACATAATGTTGGACCGATTCTTGAACTTTCACAAGTAGGAATATGACTAAGTCTAATTCAGTATTTTGTCCATCGTCAAAATTAGAATTATATCTTTGCAAAAAATAAATGTATCTTCTTATGAGTGTTTATTCTTGTAAACAATTCTAGATTATCTCTTCTTATAAATAATTCATATCTTCATGTAGATAAAACTTGATCAAATCTTCTTGTAAATAGTTCATATATTCTTGTATATAAATCTTGATAAAATATTCTTGTAAATAATCCATATCTTCTTGTGATAAATCTTGATCAAATCTTCTTGTAAACAATTCTTATCTTTCTTGTAGATAAATCTTGATCAAATCTTCTTGTAAATAATTTGTATCTTCTTGTGATAAAATGGTGATCATATCTTCTTCAAATATTGACCATATCTTCTTTTGAACTTGGTCAAATATTTTATTCAATTATAAATCTAAATCAAATCTTATTTTAAATTGTCCTCAAAAACACGAATATGTTTTCAAACTCTATGAAGTCAAATATATTTTTCTCTTAAAATAATTTTGTTAACTTGGTTCCAACATCGTCATGCTTATGAGAGGCAAAAGAATTCTTATTATGCTTTTTAGAGGCAGAGGAGGAAGAATTCTTTGTTACGCTTATGTATCAGAGTTAGAGGAACATAATCCATGATGGTTTCATCAGAGGCTACCGAGGTACTACATTGCTTGCATCGTAAAGTCAACTAAAGCTTGCAACAACAAGGACGCGTGTCAGCAAAATTACATTGTCAAGCTGAAGTGAAGTCTTGGTTTTTTTACCTTCGTCCAGTTATCGAAGGATATACCCTATATAGAGACGCATGCTTTGTTGCACTTGTTTCCACGGTATTTATTTTACTCTTTGCTTCAATAAAAGATCTTTAAAGTACTTGTAATCTAGACTACTTTGAATAATTATTAACATAACTTTTTCCTTTAATCTATACACTTAACATATATAGTAATGGGATAGTTGTTCTTTATTTATATGTATTTGTTATCATCAAAGTATCAACTAGAGGATTGTATTTAAAAATACTTTTGCACTACCACATATTTCTATAACAGTGATTTTATTATTCGCTTGTTATATGTGGATGACATGTGTAAGTATAGAAGTACGCCTAAGAGGGGGGGTGAATTAGGTGTTAGTAAATTTTCTTGTTTTTAGTGATATGGTAATCAGATTTTCTGAGTTTAAGAACAAGGCTTAATAAAAATTGCAGTAAGTAAATGAACACGTTAAGATTTATCCTGGTTCCCCTTATAACCAAGGGTACGTCCAGTCCTCTTGCACACCACAAGAGATTAATCCAATACTTGTCAGAAAATGTACAACTCCCACCCTGGGATTCTTGCTACAAAACTTCTAACAATACTTCTAAGATAGCACACCACTATCTTACTTGTACAAATGATACAATAAGGTTTGAATAAATCTAAGATGTGGTATATTGATAAACAACTCAATAGTAATTCAAGTACTTGAGAACTTTTAGAATGATATGAAAATCTAATGCAAGTACTTAGAAAAATCAGAATTTTGTTCAAAGTTGTTTTATGAATTAATTCAAGGATGGTTAATTTTTGATATGAAGTTATGGGGTATTTATACTCCATAAAACATCCTTTCAGATTTGTGGCCATTGATCCAAGAGGTTTGATGAAAAATTACAATGTTCTAGAGGCATTCCAGATCAGAAAAATTGTAATGTTTCCAGGTGTCTTCGAATACAGTATATGTGTATTCGAATACACGTCTTTGTAACGTTCAAAAAATTCAAATTTTACATCTTGTATTCGAATACACATAAGTGTAGTCGAATACAAATTAATGTATTTTAGCCTCTGACTTAACTTGTATTCGACTACATATGGGTGTAGTCGAATACACTTGGCCACTGACTTAGCTTGTATTCGACTACAGATGGGTGTAGTCGAATACACCATTTAACGTTTTGCTTCTGACTTAAGTTGTATTCGAATACAACATGGTGTATTCGAATACACTTATGCAAATTGTCAAAAATATGATTTTAAATGATTTGTTAATGTTGTTTTTTATTTTCGAAAACATGTTAAATGCATATGTAAATATGAATTGTTCTCATGTATTTGAACTATTGATTTGTATCATATACCTTTACATTTACTCATTTATTATTTGGATTTGGAAGCTTATTCAAGATGGTTTGATCTTCTTTTTGATCTTGCTGCATTGTCCATAGTTGGTGGTCTTGTCGTCATCAAAAACATGTAGTTTACAACATGTTTATTGTTGGTCATGACACTAATAAGATTCAATCTTTCAAGAATGAATTGAAAAAGTTTTTTTTCCAATAAAGACATGGGTCAAAAATCTTGGGCATGAGAGTTACTTGTGACAAGAAGAATGGTAAATTGTAGTTTTCTCATTACAATTACGTTAAGTATGAGTTAGAGAGGTTTAACATGAGCAATTGCAAGTATGCTAGTGCTCCACTAACTAGTCATTTAAAATTTAATTCTAAACAATGACCTACAAGTGAGAAAATATTGTATTATTCTACGACAATCAGAGTGTAATCTGACAGTACAAAAACACGAGAATGGGGGGTTGAATTGTGTTATGCCTTATTAAAAACTTATTTTCAAAATTCTAATTTTGGACTCTAGAATTGATATAACATATCAGGTCTAGCAATAAAACAAAGTATCAGGGCAGAGGGGAAAACGCCAGGATTTATAATGGTTCACTATCAACGTGGCATCTAAGTCTCGTCCCCTCACACAAGAAGGATTTAGCCACTAATTCAGAACTTGAATTACAACACCTGACCCTACAAGTCAGTCTTCTCAACTTCCAACATGAAACCTACACACCATTGAGGTACTACAACACCTTGACTCTACAAGTCAAGTCTTCTAAAATTCCAATTTGAAAACCTACACGTCGTTGAGGAAACATAGCTACTACTAGGCTAGGCTACAAAGGGGTGAAATTGGGTTATGTGTTGCTTCTTCTAAGCAGAATGATAACAATGAATTACACACTTAAAAAACAACATTAAGTAATATAAATTGAATGAATGCCTTTGCTTTGAAATTTAAACCTCGAAACTGAATACTTAGAGAACTTTTATTTTTTGCTTTCGTAAGGTTTTCTGAGTTGTTTTGTTGTTTTTTCTTCTTCATAATTGATCCCTTTATATAGCATGAATTATGGTTTCAATATTGTCCTGAAAAAATTCTGAGTGTATTTCCTTGTGTGAGATCAACCAAGATCTTCACAAAAAATAAACCTTGATAGATATAATTTTTTTATGTGATCGTTGAAACTTGATTAATTCCAAAATGAATCTTCAACAAAATCTTATAGAATGAATATGACCGTTAATGCTTGAATAATTCCAAAATGAATCTTCAACCAAATCTTCTAGAATGAATATGACTGTTGAAGCTTGATTAATTCCAAAACAAGTCTTCAAGCCAATCTTCTAGAATGAATATGGTTGTTGAAGCTTGATTAATTCCAAAACAAATCTTCAACCAAATCTTCTAGAATGACTCTATGCTAGAATGTCCATATAGCGCTTGGAAATAATTCTCCTTGAATCGTCATTCATACGCTTATTTAACAACATCAAGAACAAATTAGAATTTCTTCTTGGACCTTCAGAATCATGAAACAACTTAGTATAATATTGACTTTCCATTAGAGCCACCAACTTTCCTCACCAGAAAATAACTTAATCATCAGAGTTAGATGTTGTATTGCTTAGATCAGGTATGCAGAGGAATAGGTAGTCAGAGGAAGAGGAAGATTTACATTTTCAGAGCATGTTGCATATCAGAGGTAGCATCTTGGAACAAGTTGCAGTCTTCGAGGGAGAAGAACATGAGCTTTAGGGACAACTCGAATAGAAGCTTCAAAGTTACTATAATAGGCGCTTCAGAGGCATGCTTCAAACTTCAGAGGCGTGCTTTAGTCTTTAGAGGAAGACAAGCATAAGCTTTAAAGTTACACAGGGCAAACGCTTTAGAGGAAAATCTTTAGAGGCAAATGCTCTCACACAATAACGCATGTAATAACCAGAGTTTGAATGTTGCGTTGACTTCACTTGACTCTAATGCCTTCCTTTCCTCTAACATCTTAGTTTCCCATTATGTCTTTGTTTCCTCTGAAATCTTCATTTCCTCTTATATCTTCCTCTAATATCTTCCTCTAATATCTTCCTCTGGTATCTTTGTTTCCCAATTCTATTTACTACACACTTAATGAAATAATTAGTGCAATCAATTTTTTCTCACAAAGTACCTTCGTTTTCATCAAAATATGATGAAGGAATTGTTACGAAAACCAACCTGGTTCCACCATAGTCCATCTCAGCAAGAATTCGACTTTTCATGCAAAGTCGACGTACATTGAGGTGTAGTAGCATTGGATATGAGATGTGCTGGAGATGAAGTCATTTACAATTGAAACGATCCTTACTAATAAGAGTGGTTCAAGTATGATGACAAAGACCTTGCTAGTATCAAAGATGATCTGCTACAAAAAAAAAAGGCGAGCATGATGGAACAATGTCTTCCCATTTGATTCGTAAAAGGGGGATTTGTTGGGTGCGTGCCAAATTAGAAAAGAAAAAAAATAAAAGAAAAAAAGAGCAAATAAAAGGAGGTTTTTGGGGTTGGCCCATAATGAGACCAACGAATGAAAATCCCTAGTTTTAAAAAGAAACAAGCTTTGGTGGTAGATGGTTGTGTAGTCAACTTGCTCAGTTTTGCCTACAACTTCAGTATGTTATTCTTACCATTGATTTTTTTTATATTTAGATATACATTGATATTAGTTTTACCTTTTTTGCGAGTTAATTTAGTATACTGTAACACCCCGTTTTTCAAAGCGAGGGTATATATATATATATTTTTTTAAAAGTAATTAAAAACGAACAAAGATTTAAATCAGAAAATGCCTTTGGATAAATAATTGAGTCATTATAATTTACAAACAGCGGAAGAGTTTCTCCAATTATAAATCCAAAACATTTACACAACAACAAATGGTACATGGAACCTATTCAAGTAAAAAGTCAAACTGACAATATTAGTATAAGTACAGTTTTCCAAACTAAAAATACTCCAATCCAAAAAGAAGGACACCTAGTTCCTATACATCATCCTAATCTGATCATCCTACCAAAAAGCTATACACCCTGAGTATCTCCACGCGCCCCGTGAGATCCTCCTAATGTAACTGCAATCACGCGTTCCCATCTCCATTCCCGTCCGTAGGGTACGAACCGGTAGGACCGTCCTGACTCTCATCTGAGGGCAAAGCCCAGATTTCCACAATAATTGTAAAGGGTCACCAACCAAAAAAAATAACAATTACCACATAGCAATTAAGATTTTAAATGCTCAAAATAACCTTTCAACTAAGCATGCACCTTAAAAGGATTTTCCATATGCTAAAAGTTCATATAATGCTTGCCAATTAACAATGAACTCAAAATGAAGTTCTCAAACCATCAAGTAATACATAACTGACCAAAGCATTGATAAATCAATTGAGAAATCGATTATCTAACTCAAAATAAGGACTTTTGCTGAGCCAATCGATTGCCAAATCGATTTGGTCAGTTCTGCTGAGTTTTTGCATGACCAAATCGATTTCTAAGTCGATTTTGTCAGTTCTGATGAGTCCCTGTGTTGCCAAATCGATTTCCAAATCGATTTTGGCAGTTTTGCTGAGTTCCTGCCTCTCTGCCAATCGATTTCCAAATCGATTTCTTAAAAGATTTTGAAAGACATATTTATACAATCGATTGGCAAATCGATTAGGTTAAAATAGTGAACTTCCTGCAACTCATCCAATCGATTGGGAAATCGATTTCCCTGATCGTTTTTCCAAAAATTCATGCATTTACTCAAGTCATTCCTAATCAAGTTCACAACCTAACACTTAGCAATTCCTACACGATTACCACGGCAATTGGGATCTCGATAACCATCATACTTACACACAACAATCAACACATAACACTTAGCATTTTCAACGCAATTACCACAACGACTCAAATTCAAATCACTTAATCATAAAACTCAAATCAACCACGACTCGCGTGCCAAGCACCCTAATGCAATGCGTATATGCCAAAATGCATGGACTCGGAATTCCAAACCAAAACCCTCCTCGAAGGGCCGTAAATCATAATTGTACCGCCTATCGCAGGCCAAAGTACCAATTACCGAGGTGCCACCTATCACGGGTCAGCACGATTTACTAAAATGCGTAAATCATAAACGTACCACCTATCACGGGTCAGTACAGTTTACCGAGGTGTCACCTATCACGGGTCAACACGATTTACTAAAAGAAAAAGCGGAAATCGTAAATGTACCACCTATCACGGGTCAGTACAGTTACCATGGTGTCACCTATCACGGGTCAACACGATTTACTAAAAGAAAAAGCGGGAATCGTAAATGTACCACCTATCACGGGTCAGTACAGTTACCATGGTGTCACCTATCACGGGTCAACACGATTTACTAAAAGAAAAAGCGGGAATCGTAAACGTACCGCCTATCACAGACCAGTACTGTTTACCGAGGTGCCACCTATCACGGGTCAGCACAATCCACCAAAAATGTAAATCGTAAATGTACCACCTATCACGGGTCAGTACAGTTACCATGGTGTCACCTATCACGGGTCAACACGATTTACTAAAAGAAAAAGCGGGAATCGTAAACGTACCGCCTATCACAGACCAGTACTGTTTACCGAGGTGCCACCTATCACGGGTCAGCACAATTCACCAAAAACGTAAATCGTAAACGTACCACCTATCACGGGTCAGTACAGTTTACCGAGGTGTCACCTATCACGGGTCAACACGATTTACTAAAATATAAATCGCAAACGTACAACCTATCACGGGTCCGTACAGTTTACCAAGGTGTCACCTATCACGGGTCGACACAATTTACCAAATGAAATGCATGAGCATACACAGACTCCATTCACAACAATCGTTAAGCAAATGCAGATATTAAAAGATTCCCCATTTTTAATACCCATTTAACTTAAACGACCTTCAAACAACATTAATTAAATAAGTCATTAAGAGATTCCCCGTTCTTAATACCGATTTAACTTAATGATTTTCAAAACAAAACGTTAAGCAAACAGTCATATTAAGAGATTCCCCATTCTTAATACTCATTTACCGAAACGATTTTCAAAAACGATAGTTAAGTAACCGAGACATTAAGAGATTCCCCATTCTCAACGCCCAGTTAACTTAAACATTTTCCTCAAATACACATTAAGTAAACCGAGGTATTAAAAGATTCCCCATTTTTAATACCCATTTAACTTAAACGACTTTCAAACAACATTAATTAAATAAGTCATTAAGAGATTCCCCGTTCTTAATACCGATTTAACTTAATGATTTTCAAAACAAAACGTTAAGCAAACAGTCATATTAAGAGATTCCCCATTCTTAATACTCATTTACCGAAACGATTTTCAAAAACGATAGTTAAGTAACCGAGACATTAAGAGATTCCCCATTCTCAACGCCCAGTTAACTTAAACATTTTCCTCAAATACACATTAAGTAAACCGAGGTATTAAAAGATTCCCCATTTTTAATACCCATTTAACTTAAACGACTTTCAAACAACATTAATTAAATAAGTCATTAAGAGATTCCCCGTTCTTAATACCGATTTAACTTAATGATTTTCAAAACAAAACGTTAAGCAAACAGTCATATTAAGAGATTCCCCATTCTTAATACTCATTTACCGAAACGACTTTCAAACAACATTAATTAAATAAGTCATTAAGAGATTCCCCGTTCTTAATACCGATTTAACTTAATGATTTTCAAAACAAAACGTTAAGCAAACAGTCATATTAAGAGATTCCCCATTCTTAATACTCATTTACCGAAACGACTTTCAAACAACATTAATTAAATAAGTCATTAAGAGATTCCCCGTTCTTAATACCGATTTAACTTAATGATTTTCAAAACAAAACGTTAAGCAAACAGTCATATTAAGAGATTCCCCATTCTTAATACTCATTTACCGAAACGACTTTCAAACAACATTAATTAAATAAGTCATTAAGAGATTCCCCGTTCTCAATACCGATTTAACTTAATGATTTTCAAAACAAAACGTTAAGCAAACAGTCATATTAAGAGATTCCCCATTCTTAATACTCATTTACCGAAACGACTTTCAAACAACATTAATTAAATAAGTCATTAAGAGATTCCCCGTTCTCAATACCGATTTAACTTAATGATTTTCAAAACAAAACGTTAAGCAAACAGTCATATTAAGAGATTCCCCATTCTTAATACTCATTTACCGAAACGACTTTCAAACAACATTAATTAAATAAGTCATTAAGAGATTCCCCGTTCTTAATACCGATTTAACTTAATGATTTTCAAAACAAAACGTTAAGCAAACAGTCATATTAAGAGATTCCCCATTCTTAATACTCATTTACCGAAACGACTTTCAAACAACATTAATTAAATAAGTCATTAAGAGATTCCCCGTTCTCAATACCGATTTAACTTAATGATTTTCAAAACAAAACGTTAAGCAAACAGTCATATTAAGAGATTCCCCATTCTTAATACTCATTTACCGAAACGACTTTCAAACAACATTAATTAAATAAGTCATTAAGAGATTCCCCGTTCTCAATACCGATTTAACTTAATGATTTTCAAAACAAAACGTTAAGCAAACAGTCATATTAAGAGATTCCCCATTCTTAATACTCATTTACCGAAACGACTTTCAAACAACATTAATTAAATAAGTCATTAAGAGATTCCCCGTTCTCAATACCGATTTAACTTAATGATTTTCAAAACAAAACGTTAAGCAAACAGTCATATTAAGAGATTCCCCATTCTTAATACTCATTTACCGAAACGACTTTCAAACAACATTAATTAAATAAGTCATTAAGAGATTCCCCGTTCTTAATACCGATTTAACTTAATGATTTTCAAAACAAAACGTTAAGCAAACAGTCATATTAAGAGATTCCCCATTCTTAATACTCATTTACCGAAACGACTTTCAAACAACATTAATTAAATAAGTCATTAAGAGATTCCCCGTTCTTAATACCGATTTAACTTAATGATTTTCAAAACAAAACGTTAAGCAAACAGTCATATTAAGAGATTCCCCATTCTTAATACTCATTTACCGAAACGACTTTCAAACAACATTAATTAAATAAGTCATTAAGAGATTCCCCGTTCTCAATACCGATTTAACTTAATGATTTTCAAAACAAAACGTTAAGCAAACAGTCATATTAAGAGATTCCCCATTCTTAATACTCATTTACCGAAACGACTTTCAAACAACATTAATTAAATAAGTCATTAAGAGATTCCCCGTTCTCAATACCGATTTAACTTAATGATTTTCAAAACAAAACGTTAAGCAAACAGTCATATTAAGAGATTCCCCATTCTTAATACTCATTTACCGAAACGACTTTCAAACAACATTAATTAAATAAGTCATTAAGAGATTCCCCGTTCTCAATACCGATTTAACTTAATGATTTTCAAAACAAAACGTTAAGCAAACAGTCATATTAAGAGATTCCCCATTCTTAATACTCATTTACCGAAACGACTTTCAAACAACATTAATTAAATAAGTCATTAAGAGATTCCCCGTTCTTAATACCGATTTAACTTAATGATTTTCAAAACAAAACGTTAAGCAAACAGTCATATTAAGAGATTCCCCATTCTTAATACTCATTTACCGAAACGACTTTCAAACAACATTAATTAAATAAGTCATTAAGAGATTCCCCGTTCTTAATACCGATTTAACTTAATGATTTTCAAAACAAAACGTTAAGCAAACAGTCATATTAAGAGATTCCCCATTCTTAATACTCATTTACCGAAACGACTTTCAAACAACATTAATTAAATAAGTCATTAAGAGATTCCCCGTTCTCAATACCGATTTAACTTAATGATTTTCAAAACAAAACGTTAAGCAAACAGTCATATTAAGAGATTCCCCATTCTTAATACTCATTTACCGAAACGACTTTCAAACAACATTAATTAAATAAGTCATTAAGAGATTCCCCGTTCTCAATACCGATTTAACTTAATGATTTTCAAAACAAAACGTTAAGCAAACAGTCATATTAAGAGATTCCCCATTCTTAATACTCATTTACCGAAACGACTTTCAAACAACATTAATTAAATAAGTCATTAAGAGATTCCCCGTTCTCAATACCGATTTAACTTAATGATTTTCAAAACAAAACGTTAAGCAAACAGTCATATTAAGAGATTCCCCATTCTTAATACTCATTTACCGAAACGACTTTCAAACAACATTAATTAAATAAGTCATTAAGAGATTCCCCGTTCTTAATACCGATTTAACTTAATGATTTTCAAAACAAAACGTTAAGCAAACAGTCATATTAAGAGATTCCCCATTCTTAATACTCATTTACCGAAACGACTTTCAAACAACATTAATTAAATAAGTCATTAAGAGATTCCCCGTTCTTAATACCGATTTAACTTAATGATTTTCAAAACAAAACGTTAAGCAAACAGTCATATTAAGAGATTCCCCATTCTTAATACTCATTTACCGAAACGACTTTCAAACAACATTAATTAAATAAGTCATTAAGAGATTCCCCGTTCTCAATACCGATTTAACTTAATGATTTTCAAAACAAAACGTTAAGCAAACAGTCATATTAAGAGATTCCCCATTCTTAATACTCATTTACCGAAACGACTTTCAAACAACATTAATTAAATAAGTCATTAAGAGATTCCCCGTTCTCAATACCGATTTAACTTAATGATTTTCAAAACAAAACGTTAAGCAAACAGTCATATTAAGAGATTCCCCATTCTTAATACTCATTTACCGAAACGACTTTCAAACAACATTAATTAAATAAGTCATTAAGAGATTCCCCGTTCTCAATACCGATTTAACTTAATGATTTTCAAAACAAAACGTTAAGCAAACAGTCATATTAAGAGATTCCCCATTCTTAATACTCATTTACCGAAACGACTTTCAAACAACATTAATTAAATAAGTCATTAAGAGATTCCCCGTTCTTAATACCGATTTAACTTAATGATTTTCAAAACAAAACGTTAAGCAAACAGTCATATTAAGAGATTCCCCATTCTTAATACTCATTTACCGAAACGACTTTCAAACAACATTAATTAAATAAGTCATTAAGAGATTCCCCGTTCTTAATACCGATTTAACTTAATGATTTTCAAAACAAAACGTTAAGCAAACAGTCATATTAAGAGATTCCCCATTCTTAATACTCATTTACCGAAACGACTTTCAAACAACATTAATTAAATAAGTCATTAAGAGATTCCCCGTTCTCAATACCGATTTAACTTAATGATTTTCAAAACAAAACGTTAAGCAAACAGTCATATTAAGAGATTCCCCATTCTTAATACTCATTTACCGAAACGACTTTCAAACAACATTAATTAAATAAGTCATTAAGAGATTCCCCGTTCTCAATACCGATTTAACTTAATGATTTTCAAAACAAAACGTTAAGCAAACAGTCATATTAAGAGATTCCCCATTCTTAATACTCATTTACCGAAACGACTTTCAAACAACATTAATTAAATAAGTCATTAAGAGATTCCCCGTTCTCAATACCGATTTAACTTAATGATTTTCAAAACAAAACGTTAAGCAAACAGTCATATTAAGAGATTCCCCATTCTTAATACTCATTTACCGAAACGACTTTCAAACAACATTAATTAAATAAGTCATTAAGAGATTCCCCGTTCTTAATACCGATTTAACTTAATGATTTTCAAAACAAAACGTTAAGCAAACAGTCATATTAAGAGATTCCCCATTCTTAATACTCATTTACCGAAACGACTTTCAAACAACATTAATTAAATAAGTCATTAAGAGATTCCCCGTTCTTAATACCGATTTAACTTAATGATTTTCAAAACAAAACGTTAAGCAAACAGTCATATTAAGAGATTCCCCATTCTTAATACTCATTTACCGAAACGACTTTCAAACAACATTAATTAAATAAGTCATTAAGAGATTCCCCGTTCTCAATACCGATTTAACTTAATGATTTTCAAAACAAAACGTTAAGCAAACAGTCATATTAAGAGATTCCCCATTCTTAATACTCATTTACCGAAACGACTTTCAAACAACATTAATTAAATAAGTCATTAAGAGATTCCCCGTTCTCAATACCGATTTAACTTAATGATTTTCAAAACAAAACGTTAAGCAAACAGTCATATTAAGAGATTCCCCATTCTTAATACTCATTTACCGAAACGACTTTCAAACAACATTAATTAAATAAGTCATTAAGAGATTCCCCGTTCTCAATACCGATTTAACTTAATGATTTTCAAAACAAAACGTTAAGCAAACAGTCATATTAAGAGATTCCCCATTCTTAATACTCATTTACCGAAACGACTTTCAAACAACATTAATTAAATAAGTCATTAAGAGATTCCCCGTTCTTAATACCGATTTAACTTAATGATTTTCAAAACAAAACGTTAAGCAAACAGTCATATTAAGAGATTCCCCATTCTTAATACTCATTTACCGAAACGACTTTCAAACAACATTAATTAAATAAGTCATTAAGAGATTCCCCGTTCTTAATACCGATTTAACTTAATGATTTTCAAAACAAAACGTTAAGCAAACAGTCATATTAAGAGATTCCCCATTCTTAATACTCATTTACCGAAACGACTTTCAAACAACATTAATTAAATAAGTCATTAAGAGATTCCCCGTTCTCAATACCGATTTAACTTAATGATTTTCAAAACAAAACGTTAAGCAAACAGTCATATTAAGAGATTCCCCATTCTTAATACTCATTTACCGAAACGACTTTCAAACAACATTAATTAAATAAGTCATTAAGAGATTCCCCGTTCTCAATACCGATTTAACTTAATGATTTTCAAAACAAAACGTTAAGCAAACAGTCATATTAAGAGATTCCCCATTCTTAATACTCATTTACCGAAACGACTTTCAAACAACATTAATTAAATAAGTCATTAAGAGATTCCCCGTTCTCAATACCGATTTAACTTAATGATTTTCAAAACAAAACGTTAAGCAAACAGTCATATTAAGAGATTCCCCATTCTTAATACTCATTTACCGAAACGACTTTCAAACAACATTAATTAAATAAGTCATTAAGAGATTCCCCGTTCTTAATACCGATTTAACTTAATGATTTTCAAAACAAAACGTTAAGCAAACAGTCATATTAAGAGATTCCCCATTCTTAATACTCATTTACCGAAACGACTTTCAAACAACATTAATTAAATAAGTCATTAAGAGATTCCCCGTTCTTAATACCGATTTAACTTAATGATTTTCAAAACAAAACGTTAAGCAAACAGTCATATTAAGAGATTCCCCATTCTTAATACTCATTTACCGAAACGACTTTCAAACAACATTAATTAAATAAGTCATTAAGAGATTCCCCGTTCTCAATACCGATTTAACTTAATGATTTTCAAAACAAAACGTTAAGCAAACAGTCATATTAAGAGATTCCCCATTCTTAATACTCATTTACCGAAACGACTTTCAAACAACATTAATTAAATAAGTCATTAAGAGATTCCCCGTTCTCAATACCGATTTAACTTAATGATTTTCAAAACAAAACGTTAAGCAAACAGTCATATTAAGAGATTCCCCATTCTTAATACTCATTTACCGAAACGACTTTCAAACAACATTAATTAAATAAGTCATTAAGAGATTCCCCGTTCTCAATACCGATTTAACTTAATGATTTTCAAAACAAAACGTTAAGCAAACAGTCATATTAAGAGATTCCCCATTCTTAATACTCATTTACCGAAACGACTTTCAAACAACATTAATTAAATAAGTCATTAAGAGATTCCCCGTTCTTAATACCGATTTAACTTAATGATTTTCAAAACAAAACGTTAAGCAAACAGTCATATTAAGAGATTCCCCATTCTTAATACTCATTTACCGAAACGACTTTCAAACAACATTAATTAAATAAGTCATTAAGAGATTCCCCGTTCTTAATACCGATTTAACTTAATGATTTTCAAAACAAAACGTTAAGCAAACAGTCATATTAAGAGATTCCCCATTCTTAATACTCATTTACCGAAACGACTTTCAAACAACATTAATTAAATAAGTCATTAAGAGATTCCCCGTTCTCAATACCGATTTAACTTAATGATTTTCAAAACAAAACGTTAAGCAAACAGTCATATTAAGAGATTCCCCATTCTTAATACTCATTTACCGAAACGACTTTCAAACAACATTAATTAAATAAGTCATTAAGAGATTCCCCGTTCTCAATACCGATTTAACTTAATGATTTTCAAAACAAAACGTTAAGCAAACAGTCATATTAAGAGATTCCCCATTCTTAATACTCATTTACCGAAACGACTTTCAAACAACATTAATTAAATAAGTCATTAAGAGATTCCCCGTTCTCAATACCGATTTAACTTAATGATTTTCAAAACAAAACGTTAAGCAAACAGTCATATTAAGAGATTCCCCATTCTTAATACTCATTTACCGAAACGACTTTCAAACAACATTAATTAAATAAGTCATTAAGAGATTCCCCGTTCTTAATACCAAAACCTTGATCTAACTCTCCCCCAACCTTGGGTTACTAGTTTTGAAGAAAGGAAAGCGACGAAAATGAAAACGGAAGAAAGGAGGGAAATTGGCCGCGGGTCACGGTTCAGAGGAAGGAGATGGAATTTTTTATTTTCTTTCCTTTCTTTTTCTTTCCTTTGTTTTTCCTTTCTTCCTTTTTCCTTCCTTCCTTTATATACTATTTTCTTTTCCTTTTCCTTCCTTCTAGTTTTCCTTTCTTTTTCCCTCCAAGCAAACATATATATATAAAATAAATATAACTTAACAAATATCTCAAAATCTAGATATTTATTAAATTACCTTTTCACCCGAAACGCCTTAAATTAACCGTAAAGTATTTTCCGCAGTTAAATTCAATTTATTTATCGACGAGAAATTCTAATTGGCATCGAAATATCTTTTTGATTATAAAACTCCAAAATATTATTAACTTTGGCTTCAAAGCCTCCGAGCCAAAATCCAAAATATACCAAAAATACATAAAAGGGTACTTTAAAATTATGGGTCTTACATTACTCCCCCCCTAAAATTAGTTTCGTCCTCGAAACTATGCATCGATAAATAACTCTGGGTGTTGTTCCCTCATCTTGCTCTCCAGTTCCCAAGTCGCATCTCCAGTAATTGGGTTCCAGATCACCTTGACCAACGAAACATCCTTGGTCCTCAACCGCTTAATCTTCCTGTCATCAATTCTCACGGGTGGTACTTCGAACGACAGGTTATCCTTTAGCTGGATTGTGTCTGGTTCGATCACGTGAGATGGATCTGCGAGATATTTCCTCAACTGCGACACATGAAACACGTCATGGATATTGGACAGTATCGGAGGTAATGCAATCCGATAAGCAACCGGCCCAATTCGTGCAGAAATCTGATATGGTCCAATGAATTTCGGAGTCAACTTCTTCGATTTCAAGGCTCTACCTACTCCAGTAGTAGGTGTGACTCTCAGAAATACATGGTCACCCTGTTCGAATTCCAAAAGTCTGCGACGCTTGTCCGCGTAACTCTTCTGGCGATCTTGTGAAGTCTTCATTTTCTCCTTGATCTTCCTTACTTTAGCTGTGGTCTGTTGCACCATCTCTGGTCCGACAATCATATTCTCACCGTCTTTATACCAACACAAGGGCGTTTGACACTTGCGCCCATATAAAGCCTCATATGGTGCCATTCCAATACTTGCGTGGAAACTATTGTTGTAAGTGAACTCAATCAACGGAAGTACATCATCCCAACTTCCTCTATCATCTAAAACACATGCTCTCAACAGATCTTCCAAGGACTGATTTGTCCTTTCAGTCTGTCCGTCCGTTTGTGGATGGTAAGCTGAACTCAATCGTAGCTTCGTTCCCAACGCTTCGTGCAATGCTCCCCAAAAATGCGATGTGAACTTCGGATCACGGTCTGATACAATGCTCGATGGTACCCCGTGTAACCTCACAATTTCAGCAATGTAGATCTCCGTTAGCTGATCTACCTTATAGGTGGTCCTTACCGGCAAAAAGTGAGCAGATTTAGTTAGTCGATCCACTATCACCCATATGGAATCATTCTTTCTCCTTGTCTTTGGTAATCCGGTTATAAAATCCATGGAAATGCTGTCCCACTTCCATTCAGGTATATCTAAAGGTTGCAACATTCCAGCAGGTCGCTGATGTTCCACCTTCGCTTTCTGACAAGTTAGACAAGTGGATACATATTCCGCCACATGTTTCTTCATTCCTGGCCACCAATAATTCTGCCTCAAATCCTGATACATCTTTGTTGCTCCAGGATGAATACTCAGCTTACTCTTATGCGCCTCTTCTAAAATCGTTTTCCGCATATCTGTAATTTCTGGTACACAAATCCTACCATTACACCGCAAAACATTATCTGCCCCAATCTTGAACTCAGTCGTCTTCCCTTGTACTATTAGATTCCTCTTCTCTTGAATTAAGACGTCATCCTGAGAATTCGCAATGTCTTCAAGTAATCCACTCGAGATCTTAATCATTCCGAATTTCAAAATTCCCGGTGCAAACTCTACGTTCAAGTGCAAGTCTCTAAAAGCTTCCCACAACTCTTGTTGTCTAGCCATAATTAGTGAAGACACCGATACACTTCTTCTGCTCAACGCATCAGCCACTACATTGGCCTTCCCAGGGTGGTACTGCAGTGTGAAATCAAAATCCTTGAGAGTCTCCATCCATCGTCTCTGGCGCATGTTCAACTCCTTCTGATCAAACAAATATTTCAAGCTTTTATGGTCGCTGAACACGGTGAACGTGCACCCATATAAATAATGCCTCCAGATCTTTAATGCAAAAACAACCGCGGCAAGCTCCAAATCATGAGTAGGATAGTTCCTCTCATGAATCTTCAATTGTCTCGAGGCATAAGCCACAGCTTTCTTGTGTTGCATCAGAACACATCCTAACCCTTGGTGAGATGCATCACAATAAACTTCATAGGGTTCTTCTGATTGCGGTAATACCAATACAGGTGAGGTCGTCAATTTTCTCTTTAGTAGCTGGAAGTTTTCTTCACACTTCTCCGTCCATGCGAACGGTTGATCTTTTCTGGTAAGTTGTGTCAGTGGAGCCACAATCTTAGCAAAACCTTCGATAAACCTCCTGTAGTACCCTGCCAGTCCTACAAAACTCCGTATGTCAGTGACAGTCTGAGGCTGTTTCCAAGCAAGAACCGCCTCAATCTTAGCCGGATCTACAACGATTCCTTCCTTGGTTATCACATGTCCCAAGAAATTCACTTTCTCTAGCCAAAATTCACACTTCGACAGATTGGCATACAATCGCTTCTCGCGTAAAATCTCAAGAACCTGTCGTAAATGTTCTCCATGCTCTTCTTCAGTCCTTGAATAAATCAATATATCATCAATGAATACCACCACGAATTTATCAAGGAATGAATTAAAGATTCTGTTCATGTAGTCCATGAAAATTGCCGGTGCATTGGTAACTCCGAACGGCATAACCAGGTATTCATAATGTCCATAGCGGGTTCTGAAAGCTGTTTTCGGAATGTCTCCTTCCCTTACTCGAATCTGATGGTAACCCGACTTCAAGTCAATCTTCGAAAATATCGCGGCCCCTCTCAATTGATCCATCAAATCATCGATTCGTGGGAAAGGATAACGATTCTTAATAGTTGCCTTGTTAAGCTGTCTATAATCCACACATTGCGCGAGCTTCCGTCCTTCTTTTTAACTAGCAAAACTGGAGCTTCCACTGGTGATACACTTGGTCCATAGCGGGTTCCAATTTTCCTTCCCTTCCTTTTCTTTCCTTTGTTTTTCCTTTCTTCCCTTTTCCTTCTTTCCTTTATATACTCTTTTCTTTTCCTTTTCCTTCCTTCTAGTTTTCTTTTCTTTTTCCCCCCAAACAAACATATATAAATATAATAAATATAACTTAACAAATATCTCAAAAATCTAGATATTTGTTAAGGATTTATCGCAGTTAAATTCAATTTATTTATCGACGAGAAATTTTAATTGGCATCAAAATATCTTTTTGATTATAAAACTCCAAAATATTATTAACTTTGGCTTAAAAGCCTCCGAGCCAAAATCCAAAATACACAAAAACACATAAAGCACACTTTAAAATTACGGGTCTTACATATACCCACTTTAGTGGAGGTTATCTGTTATTGTGTGGTTTGCCACCTTTGGTGATTGCTATTTGTTCATTGATGTTCGCTAGTGCTACTAGGAAGACTCTAATGCACTCCATTATTTATTATAGTGGAAGGCTTTAATGAAAAATGTCACATAGTTTTTATTCTTTCATTTTGAGGATAGTTTTTCACATTAAATTTGTGGTGTATCGAAAATTAACTATTTCTACCAATTTTTATTGTCATGTGGAATTGTAATTTCTATTTGGCTATTGATCTACACATGTGAGATAAAATATTTCGCATTATTGAAATGATTATGATTTTTCCTCAATAGAGGGTTTGCCAAAGGTTTACCATGATCATGACCTCAAGTTTTTAGTGGGTATTTACTTAATGAATCATTTAGGTTTTATGATCAAACTGTTCGGTATTTATAAGGGATGTACGGATAACCACTTTCCAAATGATCTTTAACTAGAATACCACTCCACTACGCAGTCCATGCCACGTTCGACAACTCTTGAATTTCCATTGAATAATATTAAAGGTTTTGAGTGCCAAGTTAACCATTTGGGAGTGTGACTTAATCGAAAGAAGTTTCTAAACTTTATTAAAGGCTAATGCAATTGCTTAGATGATTCCCATGACTTCAACCTCTAGTGTTGAGGAAATCCCCAATCTGATTGCAAAGACACTTAGAAATCTAGCACAATTCTCTCGAAAGACAACTCCACAACCAGTTTTTTGTAAGACCCTTAATTTTAAATCCTAAATTATACAATTTTAGGGTATTTTGTGTAGAATTCCTTAGACTTTTAGCCCAGTTTTCGGTATTTAGTGAGTTAAAGGCCGAAAATACATTTTTGGAAATTGGATTAAAATTATTTTCCGAAGAATAATTTATTTAGGTTACGAAGAATATAATTCTGGGCAGTTTTGTTCAAAATATCTCAGGTTGCTGAAAATTGTATCTGTCAATTGAGTTGCGACGAGAGTAGATATTTTTATCAAAATAGTTTGAGATGAGAGTGAAGTGATGGATGTGAGAAATTTGATGATATTGATGAGTCTTTCGTGGAAAATGAATTTAACTCATTTATGTGTGGTTTTGAGGAAATGAAATTTGATGTGTTTGAGTGGTGGGTTGTGATAATTTTGTGATTGTCGTGTTTGACGTGTTCATAATTAATATTTATAAATTTTGAGATGTGTTTGTGTGGATTTTGTGGAAAAATGAATTGATGTGATTTGGTGTGAATTGTGGATTGAATTTGAGAATATGTCTGAGTATGTTCTGTGTGGAATGTGAAAACCATTAGAGTTAAACAAGTATTAAAAATGGGGAATCTTTTAATATCTTTGTTTACTTAATGTTTATCGTCAAAATTGTTAGAGTTAAACGAGTATTAAAAATGGGGAATCTTTTAATATCTTTATTTACTTAATGATTATGGTGAAAAATATATATATATGTTTGTTTGGAGAGAATAGAAAGAAAGAAAATTAGAAGGAAGGAAAAGGAAGAGAAAAGGTTATATAAAGGAAAGAAGGAAATAGAAAGGAAGGAAAAACAAAGAAAGGAAAAAGGAAGGAAAGAAAATTCCAATTTTCCATCTTCTTCCTCCCGTGCCTCGCGAAAACCCATTTCTTCTCCTTCTTGGTTTTGCTTTCTTTTTCGTTCCTTTTCTTCAAAACTAGTAACCCAAGGTTGGGTGAGAGTTAGAACAAAGGTTTCGCAACTCCACTCTTCCTCTTTGATTCGAAAACGAAGAAAAACGGTATTTGAGATTCAAACACAAACCCCTCCGTTTCTTCTAGATCCAAGCTTCATTTCGCGAAGAGTTAGAAGGGAAAGTTGCTCACTACCACGCTACGGTGCTAGGGGACCAATTTGGAGGCGACGTTGCGAGCGGAGATTTTTACCGGATTTGCTCGCGGTACCGGAAACGCACGTTAGAGCTAACGCGAAGGTAAGGGCTCCTTCCAAACTTTTAGTTTGCATCTAGGGCCTTATCTGTGGTTGTGTGGAAACGAATTGTGTTAGGATTGGAGTATTGTTTTGGGAAAAATGATTTTACCTCATGTATGTAAGATTTTGAATAAATGAAATTTATTATGTTGATTTGTGTTCATCGTATTTGGCATGTTCATACTTGATGTTTGTTGATTGATGTGTTTTGGTGTGAATTATGAATTGAATGTGAGAATTTGTTTGAGTTTGTTTTGTGTGGAATTTGAAAACCATTAAGTTAAATGAGTATTAAGAATGGGGAATCTCTTAATGTCTCGGTTACTTAATATTTTGTTTTGAAAACCGTTTAAGTTAACTGGGCGTTAAGAATGGGGAATCTCTTAATGTCTCGGTTACTTAATATTTTGTTTTGAAAATTGTTAAGTTAACTGGGCGTTAAGAATGGGGAATCTCTTAATGTCTCGGTTACTTAATATTTGTTTTTTTGAAAATCGTTTAAGTTAACTGGGCGTTAAGAATGGGGAATCTCTTAATGTCTCGGTTACTTAATATTTGTTTTTGAAAATCGTTTAAGTTAACTGGGCGTTAAGAATGGGGAATCTCTTAATGTCTCGGTTACTTAATATTTGTTTTTGAAAATCGTTTAAGTTAACTGGGCGTTAAGAATGGGGAATCTCTTAATGTCTCGGTTACTTAATATTTGTTTTTGAAAATCGTTTAAGTTAACTGGGCGTTAAGAATGGGGAATCTCTTAATGTCTCGGTTACTTAATATTTGTTTTTGAAAATCGTTTAAGTTAACTGGGCGTTAAGAATGGGGAATCTCTTAATGTCTCGGTTACTTAATATTTGTTTTTTTGAAAATCGTTTAAGTTAACTGGGCGTTAAGAATGGGGAATCTCTTAATGTCTCGGTTACTTAATGTTTGTTTTTGAAAATCGTTTCAGTAAATGAGTATTAAGAATGGGGAATCTCTTAATGACTTATTTACTGAATGTTTTGTTTTGAAAATCGTTAAGTTAAATGAGAATTAAGAATGGGGAATCTCTTAATGTCTCGTTTACTTATGTGTGTTTCGGTAAATCGTGCTGACCCGGGATGGGTGGCACCTTGGTAAACGGTACGGGTCCGTGATAGACAGTACGTTTACGATTTACGTTTGGTAAGTTGTGCTGACCCGGGATAGGTGGCACCTCGGTAAACAGTACTGACCCGTGATAGGTGGTACGTTTACGACTTACGTTCCTGAGGGAATTGTGTTTGTCCGTGAGAGACTGCACAGGGGTTTGTCCGTGAGAGACTACGCCATGGTTTAAGTTAGATGAGAATTAAGAATGGGGAATCTCTTAATGTCTTGTTTACTTATGTGTATTTTGGTAAATCGTGCTGACCCGCGATAGGTGGCACCTTGGTAAACGGACGGGCCCGTGATAGGCAGTACGTTTACGATTTACGTTTGGTAAGTTGTGCTGACCCGTGATAGGTGGCACCTTGGTAAACGGTACGGGCCCGTGATAGGCAGTACGTTTACGATTTACGTTTGGTAAGTTGTGTTGACCCGTGATAGGTGGCACCTCGGTAAACAGTACTGACCCGTGATAGGTGGTACGTTTACGACTTACGTTTCTTGGTGAATTGTGTTTGTCCGTGAGAGACTGCACAGGTGTTTGTCCGTGAGAGACTACACCCTGTTAAATTGTGAATTGTTGCTTCATTTTGTCTGTGTAGTAATTGTGTTATAAGTGTTAAGTGTTATATTTTGGAATTCGGTGATAACATGTTTGATTGCAATACTATTTCGAAACTCATGATGTTGTAGCGATTGCGTTATCAGTGTTAAGTGTTAAGAATTGGGATTATGCATGAATGTGATTGAGTTAGTTTATGAATTTTTGAAAGAATACACAGGGAAATCGATTTCCCAATCGATTTGATAGGTTAACAGGGACTTGGCTAAAGTAACAAAATCGATTGGCCAATCGATTTTGTAATCAGTTTTTCAAAATCATTTAAGAAATCGATTTGGCAATCGATTGGCCCTTAAGTTAGGAACTCAGCAATGCTGTCAAAATCGATTTGGCAATCGATTTGGTGACCCAAGAACTCAGCAAAACTGACAAAATCGATTTGGCAATCGATTTGGCAACACAGGAACTCAACAATAACTGACCAAATCGATTTGGCAATCGATTGGCTCAGTAGAAACCCTTATTTTGAGTTAGATAATCGATTGCTCAATTGATTTATCAATGCTTTGGTCAGTTATGTATTACTTGATATTTTAAGAACTTTATTTTGATTTCATTTTTAATTGGCAAGCATTGCATGAACTTTTCGCATATGTAAAATCCCGTTAAGGTGCATGCTTAGTTGAAAAGTTATTTTGAGCATTTACAAACAAAATTGTTATGTGTTAACTGTTATTTTCGGTTGGTGACCCTTTACAATTATTGTGGAAATCTGGGCTTTGCCCTCAGATGAGAGTCAGGACGATCCTTCCGGTTCGTACCCTACGGACGGGAATGGAGATAGGAACGCTTGACTGCAGCTACGTTAGGAGAATCTCACGGGGCGCGTGGAGATCACTCCGGGTGTTTAGTTGTGTTGTAAAATGATCAGATTAGGTTGACATAGAGGGATCAGATGTCTTTCTTTTGTATTGTATTTATTTTAAAATGGAAGACTGTACCTATACTAACATTGTCAGCTTGACATGTTATTTTCGATGGGTTACATGTACCCACTTTTGACGTGTAAATACTTTGGATTCGTATTTCAAAAACTATTCCGCTGCTTGTAAATTCTGTTGACTTAATTGTCGTTGTGTTACAACTTAAATATTTATCCAAATGTATTTTACCTTATTTAATTCTCTGTTTTATTTTAATTTCGTTTAAAAAAAAAATACACCCTCGCTTAGAAAAACGGGGTGTTACAGAGTGAAAGGAAAACATTCCCTTGTTGCTTGACTTCTTCCCTATGTCCTCTTTCTTCTTCTCGGATTCGAAAACGGAGTTAGGGATTTCAAAACCGTCAAACACAAACCTCCCTGTTTCATCTAGATCTAAGCTTCGTTTCGTGAAGAGATAGAAGGGAAAGTTGCTCACTACCACGCTACGGTGCTAGGGAACCAACTTTGGAGGCGACGTTGCGAGCAGAGATTTTACCTGATTTACTCGCGGTACCTTAATCGAACGTTAAATCTAACGTGAAGGTAATGGCTCCTTCAAAACTTTTAGTTTGCATTTAGGGACTTATCTGTGGTTGTGTGGAAAAGAAATTTGTTAGGGTTGAAGTGTTGATTTGGGGAAAATGAATTTAATGCTTTTATGGGTAAAATCTTAGAGTTAGGTTTTGGTTATATTGATGAATGTTTCGTGGAAAATGAATTTAAACTCATTTATGTATGATTTTGAGTAAATGAAACTTGTTGTGTTTGAGTGGTGGATTGTGTTGATTTGTGTTCGTCGTATTTGACGTGTTCTTAATTAATACTGATGAAATTTGATATGTGTATGGTTGGATTTTGTGGAGAAATGAATTGATGTGTTTTGGTGTGGATCGTGGATTGAATTTGATAATATGTTTGAGTTTGTTTTGTGTGGAATTTGAAAACCATTAGAGTTAAACGAGTATTAAGAATGGGGAATCTCTTAATGTCTTGT